>NC_083576.1:90992853-91192853 GCF_027579695.1 Neoarius graeffei
GGTTATAGTTATCAGTATTGTGGGACCGAGCCTGAAGTGCAGCGATTGCGAAAATAAATCTTCTTGGAAAATCATTCAGGAATTTTCACGTGAAAGGATCCCAGTTTGACTCTCAGCAGCACTGGAAGGAAATCTGATCAAATACTATTCGATGGATATTGTTGTCAGTTATCAGTGACAAGTTTCTTAATTTGGGAAGACGTCATTGTTTTAAAATATTTAAGGGATGAGTCAAACGAGACCTTTTTATCGTTTTAAATTTTGCATTGTTTATTCCAAATAGTGTCCCAAAGTTGTCATTTTTCTGTATAATCTCCATTTTGTTCACCGCAAGTGGGAGTTTAAAGGCCCGGTCCCACTGGCCGATGGACACAAAACGTATGCAAAAAGGACACAGCGGACGAGCAAAATTTCGGGGGTGGCTCTATCCGTTTTCATCCGCTCCAGAAATGGACAAAATTGGCGAAAATTTGCGAAAACAGAACGGAAAAGAACGGACGTGGGTAGTATATAGCGGGGATGTTAAACGCATGTTCATAGGAAGCCTAGCGGATGAAAGCGGATGGAAGTGGATGACAGCTCCGAAGGGGTTACCGGTGATAACTGAGAAGCGGACGCATAGCAGAAAGAGCGGATGCATAGCGGATGAAGGGGATGCATCACGTACGCCTAACGGAAACAAAGGGGATGTTGCGCGGATGTATATCGGATGCAGACCGTTCACTGCGCATGCGGGGGGGTATGAATTGCGTCTGCTCCGCGGATATAAAGGGATGCAGCACGCACGCCGTCAGCATAAAGCGGAAAGACGTGCTGGCGGCTACATCGATACATCTCCACTACTAGACGATTTTCTCCCCCTTTTTACACAAAATATCGATTGTCCGCTAGGTGTCCTTCTACATACTCCAGACATCCTAAATATACGAGATACATCCCAGATATAAACGCTTTGTCCGTTTTGAATACTTTATATACGAGATGCATACGCTTACATCCTTTCTATTTCCGTGCTACTAACGATGAATAGACGTTTCATGTACCTTATCTTTCCTCCCTCTTTCCGTTTTCAGCTGCAGCGGATGTGAGTTGCGAGGATGCCCAGAGGATGCAGAGAGGATACAGCAGACGTTTAACGGATGATAACGGACACAGAACGTTTGTTGCTCGTATATGTCGCGGATTTACATCGTACACGGCGGAAAGTTCATCCGTTCTAAAAGTTTTGTGCAGCTCAAAACTTTTTGTGCGGATGAAATCACAGTGGACGGATGCTCGATGGATAGAGCGTATGAAGCACGTATGCAATGAGTACACAACGGATGCATAGCGTTTTCCAACGGATGGCAAAGATTTTTTTACGTTTTACATCCTCTTTGCATCCGTAAGTGCAGTGGGACCGGGCCTTAACGAGTGTCTGGGTTCATCCGGGGGGGGAGTTGCATTTTCATTTAATTCACCCTCACAGTTACAGCTTGCTTAGTTGGTTGCATTAGATAGAAGATAGAACGCTTTCTAGAAAGTTCCTCAAGACTTTACCCTTCTTTTAAATCTGAATATGAAGCAGATATGAATGTTTTGAGCACTAAACAAATGCAGATAAGCATGATGACCTTGTGTTGCACTCCTCGTGTGTGTAAAAGAGAGAGAGATGTCATGTTGTAGTGTGTGTAACTCTTCCTGCTCTCCTGCAGCTCCACTTGGTCCACTGGAATGCGGATAAATATGCTTTGTTTGAGGAAGCCGTTATAGAGGAGAACGGGCTGGCTGTTCTCGGGGTTTTCCTGAAGGTATTGCTTCTCAGTGTCCTCACACCCAGATAACACCAATTTTCTTTATTTTCCATGTACTGTATTTTGACCCCAAATTGGAGTTTGATCTAAACCGTGATGAGTCAGAATGCAGAAGCAGAAAACGACCTTCTGTCTGTAGACCTGCATCATGGTTTAACTGCGCTATGGTGACTCGAGCTCGTTACCATCGTTCTGCTTTCTGTTTGAATACTGATGGTTGATTTATTTTTTTGTCACTTGTTTAGGTTGGGAAGCGACACGAGGGTCTGCAGAAGCTGGTGGACGCTCTACCTGCCGTCAGACACAAGGTGTGTACTGCTGTTTTAAAACCTGCTTTATGGAGCTTTCATCAGGAGCTTGTGTGAACTTGTTTTCTCCCATAGAGCAGCCAGGAGAAATGAAATACTGATTCAAAGCCATTTTAAATGCATTTTCATTCTATCGCTTGCATTATTCTCACGGATCGGATCCTTTAGAAAGGGGAGGAGCCAACTCTTTCTAAGGAGGCTCAGGTTGTTCAGTTCTGCGGACTATTTATGAGTCAGCAGTGTTGAGCAACATGCACGCGCACACACACCGCAGTCTGATCATCAGCAGTGTCTTCTGCCTCAGTGTAGGAGGGAGCGCGTTCTCATGTCCTTCCTCCCGGCAGCTATCGGACTGTATGACCTGTTTGTCCTTCTCTCGTCTGTTCAGCTCTCCTGTTCTTACATGCACAGATTACACAATGACATTTTTGCACACTTATGACTGTACATCTCTTTTTATTATATTCACTGGATATGAGCAATTGTGCGCTCTGATTGGCTACCCTACTACTAGGATATCAGCTCATATACCATGAGTAGAGAAAAACAAAATGGCGGCGCGTGTTGCTGAAGCAAACGAGGATGAAATAAAAACTCTACTTGAAAACAAAACCCCAGAAAATACAAAAAAAGAAGCAAAAAAATATGGAATTAAAGTATTTGATGGTAAGAACATCTCATTGTATTTTTCAAGAATTGTTTATTATTGTAGCATTTTTCACAAATCGCTCCTGTCATTTCACCGGTTTGTTACGCAGCTCGTCGACTATCAGCTCATGTACGATTCGATTTTTTGGAATAACTGTTAAATATTCTACCTTATTTTGCACAATTATTTATACAGTGGGGCAAAAAAGTATTTAGTCAGCCACCAATTGTGCAAGTTCTCCCACTTAAAAAGATGAGAGAGGCCTGTAATTTTCATCATAGGTATACCTCAACTATGAGAGACAGAATTGGGGGAAAGAATCCAGGAAATCACATTGTAAGATTTTTAATGAATTAATTGGTAAATTCCTCGGTAAAATAAGTATTTGGTCACCGACAAACAAGCAAGATTTCTGGCTCTCACAGACCTGTAACTTCTTCTTTAAGAGGCTCCTCTGTCCTCCACTCGTTACCTGTATTAATGGCACCTGTTTGAACTCGTTATCAGTATAAAAGACACCTGTCCACAACCTCAAACAGTCTCACTCCAAACTCCACTATGGCCAAGACCAAAGAGCTGTCAAAGGACACCAGAAACAAAATTGTAGACCTGCACCAGGCTGGGAAGACTGAATCTGCAATAGGTAAGCAGCTTGGTGTGAAGAAATCAACTGTGGGAGCAATTATTAGAAAATAGAAGACATACAAGACCACTGATAATCTCCCTCGATCTGGGGCTCCACGCAAGATCTCACCCTGTGGGGTCAAAATGATCACAAGAACGGTGAGCAAAAATCCCAGAACCACACGGGGGGACCTAGTGAATGACCTGCAGAGAGCTGGGACCAAAGTAACAAAGCTACCATCAGTAACACACTACGCCGCCAGGGACTCAAATCCTGAAGTGCCAGACGTGTCCCCCTGCTTAAGCCAGTACATGTCCAGACCCGTCTGAAGTTTGCTAGAGAGCATTTGGATGATCCAGAAGAGGATTGGGAGAATGTCATATGGTCAGATGAAACCAAAATAGAACTTTTTGGTAAAAACTCAACTTGTTGTGTTTGGAGGAGAAAGAATGCTGAGCTGCATCCAAAGAACACCATACCTGCTGTGAAGCATGGGGGTGGAAACATCATGCTTTGGGGCTGTTTTTCTGCAAAGGGACCAGGACGACTGATCCGTGTAAAGGAAAGAATGAATGGGGCCATGTATCGTGAGATTTTGAGTGAAAACCTCCTTCCATCAGCAAGGGCATTGAAGATGAAACGTGGCTGGGTCTTTCAGCATGACAATGATCCCAAACACACTGCCCGGGCAATGAAGGAGTGGCTTCGTAAGAAGCATTTCAAGGTCCTGGAGTGGCCTAGCCAGTCTCCAGATCTCAACCCCATAGGAAATCTTTGGAGGGAGTTGAAAGTCCGTGTTGCCCAGCGACAGCCCCAAAACATCACTGCTCTAGAGGAGATCTGCATGGAGGAATGGGCCAAAATACCAGCAACAGTGTGTGAAAACCTTGTGAAGACTTACAGAAAACGTTTGACCTCTGTCATTGCCAACAAAGGGTATATAACAAAGTATTGAGATGAACTTTTGTTATTGACCAAATACTTATTTTCCACCATAATTTGCAAATAAATTCTTTAAAAATCAGACAATGTGATTTTCTGGATTTTTTTTTTCCTCATTTTGTGTCTCATAGTTGATGTATACCTACAGTATGATGAAAATTACAGGCCTCTCTCATCTTTTTAAGTGGGAGAACTTGCACAATTGGTGGCTGACTAAATACTTTTTTGCCCCACTGTACCTGTACTACTAACACTACTGCCACCATTCAGTCGTCTCTTATTTATTGTTTTTGTAAAGCATTTTAATACATTTGTGTGGTGGTGTTTTTTGTTTGTTTTAAATTTGATTTAGTCCCCTGTATTGCTTTATTGTCTTTATCTTTTGCTTGTATTATCTGTTACCTGATTCCTTCTTGCCTCTCTCTCTCTCTAACACACACACTATACAGGACAGTGTGGTGGAGTTCACTAAATTTGACCCCTCCTGCCTCCTGCCTGAGAACATGAGCGAGTATTGGACGTACGCCGGATCGCTGACCACGCCCCCTCTGACCGAGGCTGTCACTTGGATCATCATGAAGCAGCCTGTTGAAGTGAGCCACGATCAGGTACGACCAGAAACAGGGACAAACATCCAGAGCATGCAATCTCTACAGGAAGTGAGCTTTAAAGGGCTGATGACACGTTTTTGACATCTTTGGCGATGTTTTATAACATATAAAAAGTAATTCCCGATGATCCATATATTAATTCACGAAGGCGCCTATTTTACAAGTTATGATAAAAAACGCGGCTATTTGGGCAAATTTGACGGGGCTGCAGCACCCAGGAGACGAAAGAGGAGGAGGAGCTATATGACGTCAGCGAAAGAACCTTCCTCCTAACTTACCAGTTTGTTGTTGATGCGACAGGTGTTCAGTTTATCATTATTAGTATTTTTATTAGACATTATTTTATTATATATATATATATATATATATATATATATATATATATATATATATATATATATATATATATAATATGCCTTCGCGTTGTGTTGCCGGCTTTTGCTCCAAAACCCACAAGGATGGGGTAAGTTTATTCAAGTTTCCCAGAGATCCCGAGCTGCATGCGAAGTGGGTGAAGCAAGTCAGGCGCACTCGTGACAAGTGGGAGCCCTCACCAACATCCGTCCTGTGCTCTGAACACTTCGATTTGGATTGTTTTGACACCCTTCCCAGCTTAAAAGAATCGCTTGGGTGTTCAGTTCAGCACAAACGTGTGTTACTACCATCAGCAGTGCCTACAGTATTCCGGAGGGGGTCTACTAGTAGCTATGCCGGATCCAGCAGTCGCCTGGGACAAGGCGACTCCTCCAAAGACAGTCCAACTGTCAGAACATGTGTTGAGAAACGATATAAGATAAAGGTACGTAGAGCTATAGAGTGCTCCGACATGACGCTAAAAATAGTAACCATGCGGTCTGCGTGGCCATCTTGGAAGTGACTCGCTCCAGAGCGCTCATAGAGTACACATCATAGAGTACACATTCATGATAATCATAAATGTAATCATAAAGTCGGCGTGATATCAGTCATGTATTTGCTTGTGAAAGCTTGCGGCTTTCATGTAACTGCCGCCTAGCAACGAGAGGCAAAGGGTAAAGAGGGTAGGCTATCATAGATTCTATTCGGAAGAGATCAACACATGATTGCTTAAAAATTAGGTATTTTAACAATTTGCATCTGTTTTGTGATTATCGTGACACTTGTGTGTTCTATAGAACTGTATGTCTTATCAGCACATCGAGGATCTTCCACCGGAGGCTTTAGCAAGTACTCGTAGCAACACTACACTTTACCCTTTGCCATGCGTTGTTAGGGAACGGTAGCAAGTACCCCGATGACCGACTTCAAGAATATGTCGAAAAAATTTAGAAATTATACTTTCCAAAAGTCATTTGAGCTTAGTGTATTGCATTTCCATTTATATTGTAGGTTCTTGCTGATGTTTTTGCGGAGTATGACGCAGCTGCTGAATCAGAAGCTGCAGAGTTTGTATGTACTAGTTGTGAACATTCACATTATTATCAATCTCATTTATTTAAAATCAGATCAAATCATGCCATCATGATCACTGCTTAAAGTACCAGTATTTGGTTGTTGAAGAGCTAGCACTAGAGAGTTCACCGGCGTTTTCATGCGCCATTTCCATTGAGTAGAACAGCCAGTGAACCGCAGCGTGTTCTCCCGCTGACGTCACAGCATGGCTGCGAGCCACGGACCCAGTTTTCTTGCGCTGTGCAATTAAAAGTTGGATATTCGCGTAACAACAGCTTCTTTTCACGTAATTATAACAGAAATCTAACATGTTTGCCGTGTTGTATAGTTTAAGAAATTGCATAGAGTCATGTTCGTGTCATCAGCACTTTAAAAAGTGTTTGTTCACTAGCTTTCAGCTCCATCTTCCAAGTGTAGGTGGAGTTCTGACTGCACTCTAAATATCAGTAGTATATAATTAAAATGTTTATGTTCAGAAATGACAGGGTTCAGTTTAATTACATGTTTTGTGTAACGACCGGTAATTAACTGTCCGGTTGTCTCATTGTCCTGCATGTGTTAATCCTCCCTTGAGTTCTAAGATCCGGTTTTATTTTAAAATGATTTTTTGTGGTTCCCCCTCCACTGGTCAGACACTTGATCACTTCAGTGAGAAACTTGAGTTTTTTCCATGCAGTACTTTTCCATCAATAACACACACACACACACTTGGCCTCATTTTCTGTCTCTCTCCGGGTTACGATATCGTCAAGATATTTAAACCAAAAGATCATGAATCACAATTTTTAATAAGAAAGTCCAGGAAAGACCAGATATAAAACCTAGCGTGCTCTGCTGAACCTCCTGCTCACGCCCAGTTACAGTGGGACGTCCTGCTTTCTTCCAGTAAAGCACAACAGCTGTTTCGGCAGTGTTGGTTCCAGAAGGAGAATATTCACTCGCCAGGTATTTAGCTATACACAGACTTTTCAGAAAATTATTTCAATAACGAGTTTAAAAAGCGCCAAACTGAACCAAACCGCTACGAGATGAGCCTCATTAAAATGATGTTTTTGAAAAACAGAAATAAAGGCGCTGTGTAGTTATCGTCTGTTATGAAGGAACAGTAATTCCCATAATGCATTGGGAATGAAGTAAAGTGAATCCTTTCTTTCCACTTTTAGCCTGTTTTGACCGTGCGTGTGTGTGCGTGCGTGTGTGTGTGTGCGTGCGTGCATGGGTGTGTTTGAGTATTTATTTCACTCAGCAGGAGTGTCGGGTGGTTTTTTTTTTTCCTTTGGTTTAACTTTTTTCTAACAGTTTTCTAATTTCTAGGCTTTAGGCACGTCTCGGATAAAGCTCTCTATCATTCTCTCTGCATTTTTCTTTCTTTCTTTCTTTCTTTCTTTCTTTCTTTTATTCTGTCATTCTCCCTCTGTCCTCTCTCTTTTAGTCTGTCTGTTTGTCATTCTCCCTCTCTATCATTGTCCTCTCTCTTTTATTCTGTCTGTCTTTCTCCCTCTCTATCATTGCCCTCTCTTCCTTTCTTTCTTTTATTCTGTCATTCTCCCTCTCTGTCCTCTCTCTTTTAGTCTGTCTGTTTGTCTTTCTTTTATTCTGTCATTCTCCCTCTATCATTGTTCTCTCTCTTTTATTCTGTCTGTCTTTCTTTCTTTGTCATTCTCCCTCTCTTTCTTTTATTCTGTCATTCTCCCTCTCTATCAATTTTCTTTCTTTTTCTTTTTATTCTGTCATTCTCCCTCTCTATCATTGTCCTCTCTCTCTTATTCTGTCTTTCTTTCTGTCATTCTCCCTCTTTCTTTTTCTTTTTGTCATTCTCCCTCTCTGTCCTCTCTCTTTTAGTCTGTCTGTTTGTCTTTCTTTCTTTTATTCTGTCATTCTCCCTCTATCATTGTCCTCTCTCTTTTATTCTGTCTGTCTTTCTTTCTTTGTCATTCTCCCTCTTTCTTTCTTTTATTCTGTCATTCTCCCTCTCTATCATTGTTTTCTTTCTTTCTTTCTTTCTTTCTTTCTTTCTTTCTTTCTTTCTTTCTTTCTTTCTTTCTTTCTCATTCTCTCTGCCTGTTATTCTCCCTCTGTTATTCTCTATCATTCTCCTTCTCTCCATTTCTCTCTAATTCTGTTGATGTATATAATTCTCTTTCCATCGTTCTTTCTCCATTTTCTCTCTCTCGCTCCATCATTCTCGCTTTCTCTTTCTCTCTCACTTCAATTTAGCTTGATTAGCATGAATGTTATAAATCACATTGTTTCCAAAGAAAATAGTGCAGGTATATAAATAATATACCTTCATTGTGTCTCCAGTTCTTCTTCTTCTTCTGGCTGCTCCCGATTAGGGGTCGCCACCGCGGATCTTTCATCTCCATCGCTCCCTGTCTTCCACATCCTTCTCTACCACACCTGCCACTCTCATGTCCTCTCTCACCACATCCACGTATCTCCTCTTTGGCCTTCCTCGTTTTCGTTTGCCTGGCAGCTCCATCCTCAACATTCTCCTTCCCACATGCTCTGCATCTCTTCTCAGGATGTGCCCACACCATCTCAGTCTCATCTCTCTGAGATTCATTCCCAAGCTCTCCACATGTGCTGTCCCTCTGATGTGCTCGTTCCTTATCCTGTCCAACCTCCCATTGCAAACCTTAACATCCTCAACTCCACCACCTCCAACTTTGCCTCCTGTCTCTTCGTTAAGGGTACGGTCTCCAATCCATACATCACAGCTGCTCTCACTACTGTCTTATACATCTTACCTTTCACTTCTGCTGGGACTTTCCGATCACAAATGACTCCCGAAATCCTGCTCCACCCTGCCTGCACTCTCTTTCTCACCTCACTATCACAGCCCCCATTTTCCTGCACAGTTGACCCTGGGTATTTGAATTCATTGTGTCTCCATATATGCATAAAAATTACAAACACAAGCAGTAAAAAAGCATAACAGGCGAAGAACCCTGAGCAGTAAGTACTGTATGTGAACGTGTACGAGTTGAGGACACTCGGTGTCCCTCAGACTCTCACATTCTGACACGGACTGTACAGTGAAGGCTGCAGTGTCCTTCTCTGAAGATGATTTTAATTTATCATCATCTGTTAATTTACAGAACTTTTGGTATTTTGTGAGTGATTTTATGTCCGATAGAGTTCTCCTTATTTGTTGATCTCGATCTCTCTCTCTCTCTCTCTCTCAGTTGGCCGTGTTCAGGAGCCTGCTGTTCACCTCGGCGGAGGAAGAGGTCCAGAAGAGCATGGTGAACAACTTCCGGGTCCAGCAGCCTCTAAAGGGGCGAACAGTTCGCTCGTCCTTCTTCCCGTTCCTCCTGTCGACCCCCTAAACCCTCACCATGACCTTGTCATGTTCTGATGGTGTCATTTCAGTCTTATACTCGGTGATACACATCACAACATCCGTTCAGTTTACAACCAGGAACCCGAGTCGGGTCCAAAAGTCTGAGTCCACTAATCATTGAAACACACAATGAAGTACAGTCTTTATCGAATAATTAATTACTTGAATTCCCTTCACTGATCAAAATTAGAATAAATAACACAGACGGGATGTTCGGGACACGTTTTATTTCATTTAAAATGTCAGTAAAGGACAGGACTTGTGTACTCGACTCTCCTTAAACACTTTGTGCCACTTTATGCAGCTCCTGTTCAAAGGATTTAAACTTTTAACAGCTTTTTTTTTCTCCCCTACAAGTGTTTTTTTTTTTTTTTTAAACTGAAAGTGTACGCATGTTGCAGGTGATCTCTGATGGATTGCAATGTAGGAAACGTACAGCTTGCTGATCCACTGCCAGTCATTCGAGTTTGAGCCCTAAAGTTTCCCATCTTTTATTAATCACTATCACACTGATGCACAATCGTAGTTAATTATGCAGAGGTAAATAACTTCTTACACTCTCGCTCCTACATCCTATAGAGATCTTGCAGTCACGTGACCGGAAAGTACACAGCCGCCATCTTGTCGGTAAAAAACACCGCTGAATACTGCTGCACTCGTGTACAGAATGGATCAATTTCAACCGACGGACTACACGGCTCATTTTTCTAATGAACAGATAACTAGATACATGTCTAAAATGAACGATCTACAGATTAGTGACCCTTATGGCTTACCGGACGGAGTTTTCACGACCGTGTCAGTGGATGTTGAACTGCCAGCGGAATACCCAGACGTGTATAATTACCTCATTAACTTTCCCTCGCTGTTCAGTGGTGAAGCACTGCATGCTTATAAATCTCTGGACAGTTATCTTTACAGAAATTCAGGATTTGTCAGCGACTCAGATGTGGCATCTTGTAAACAAGAAAATAATCCTCATTGGACGGGTAAGTCACTTAAGTATTGAGTACTGCACTGACCAGCCGATTATAGAATAGAATAAGGTAATTCCAGCTGTAATTCCAAATCATCCGTCTTGTTTACCATGGATCTGGCGTTGGAGAGGTAGAGGCTTAGCAGTGGAGATTTGAGTGGCTGTTTTCTGAGCTTAATCAACAGGCCGGCTCTGCCTGCAGCCTCGCTTTTGCTTCCGCTCCCGGCGCCGCCTCCTTCTCTTTGCTTCCGATAACAATCCACGGAGACCCTGCTGGTCTCGCTATCTCGTCCGGAATGTTGTGCATGCGATGGAAATCGCTACAAACCGTCATTTTCTGCTGGAAACCAATGTCCAGTAAGTCCATACGGTTGTAGTGGATATTGAAGTCCGGTACAGACGAACAACACGCAAAAATACACACACAAAACATAAACGTGCACAGGTAGGGACAGCTTGTAGCCGCAGCCGTTGTAGTAGAATTGTATATAGTAGGGTTTTCCAGAAGAAAAGGTAGAAGTAGAACCAGAATGAAGTAGAAGGCGGAAATATGGCGTTTGACCGACAAGATGGCGTCTGTCACAATCTGGATCGGCTGTGACGTCACATGCAAGTGCTCCATTGCAGCTCTAAATGAGGATTTTATTTTATTTCATTTGAATGGAAGGTGCCCATGATGGATAAAGCTGTTAAGCTTGTAGATTATAAAAAAAAAAAAACTTCTTTAAGGTGCAGTGTTAGTTTTAACTGCAGATGTACCATCGTTTAAGGTTCAGCGCTCGCATTTACAAAGAAAATGACAAGGTTTTCTGTTTTTTCAGCTGAAACAGTGGTGAAACTGAACACGCGCACACACAATTCACCCATTAGGAAAAAAACAAGTCGCTGTATTTTGATCGATGAATTCACAATTCCAAAAAAAAAAAAAAGACGTCCACATTGAGGCCATTTAAAACTTCGACTGGACTGGCAGCATGTGTGTTACAAGTTTGTTCGGGATTTTTTTTTTTTTAAGCAGGCCACAGAAAGCGTGCCTTTAATGTACAGTAGCTCTACATAAATATTACAATATTTGGGGACTCTTAAAGCAACTGGAAAAATATTTGTGTGAATTTAACTTCCTGCCTTGTTGATCTATTACAGTCGACATTAACGTATAATTAGCGCACCAGGTAAGCTTTAGGCTTTGAGAAGCTTTAATTTAAAGTAGACACTGACTGCGTAATCCTTTAATTAATCCTGAAAAGATTTCATAAGACACCATCAAACTTCTTTGATTTTCTCCATTCCTGTGCAGTGACGCGGTGCTTCTGATGTTCCTGCCAACGCGCGTCCTTTTTCTGAGATCCGTTTATCTCGTCAGGAGTCGTGCAGATTTATTTCCAGTCTCTGTAGCCGTCCCTGCTCAGAGTTCGTCTTCATACAGAAGAGAAACGGTACAGTTCCAGTGATCTCCTCGTGTGGTGTTCGTTTCTCGTACGGGTTTAATAACTGACCCTGTACTTGATGTTTCCTGCCTGAGAAAACGCAATTTAAACCTTAAACTGCAAAACCTCCTTTAATCGTGTACTGTCAACAAGTGAGATTTGTTTGTTTTATCTTTCTGATCTGATCGTAATTAATTTTGCAAATTATGAAAGGAGATAAGCTCGCATAAATCTGAGTATAAAACAATTTAACTAAGTACAAGTGTTCATTTTTTAATTATTATTAGAATACATGACTTTTGTTCTTTTGTTAGTTTTGCTATATATATTTACACTTATCTTTCACTTTAACATATATAACATGACAAAAAACATGGGTGAGGGTAGTATATTTGTGCTTGACATATTTTATTTTTTTTAAACAATCCGTTTTCTTTTACTTCCTGTAAAATTTAAGGTATTAAACAACATCCGGGTGCGTAACACTGAGCTACAAATGTCACAGAAGCATCTGTAACATTCCTCAAATGCAAACGTATTAAGAGAATGCATAATAGAATAGCCTACATATAATACTTTTTAGAGTCTTTATGATAGTATTTACGTGCTACTCCAGAATTTACAGTAGTTCGTTTTTTGCGTGTGATAAATTAAAGTTGAAATGACATTGCAGGGCCCGTAGGCATGCCCATGCTGTTTTCTCTAGACAAATGGAATCCATCATCTCAAATCCACTTATCCAGAAAATATGCTAACGGCATTCCAGCCTGTGTCTTCGTTACTGATTTACTCTTGGTGTTTTGGGGACTTTTCCTGCTTCCTGTGTGTTTATATGAAAAGTACATGCTGTATATCTATAGTTTAAGAGATTTATCTGTACGTTATGGTGACATGATGGAGTTTTAACACTTATGCGCATTGAAAAGATGCGTGCACACACAGATTTTATTCCGTATGCAGCAGACTTTGGAAAACCTCAGTGCCTTTAGCATTACACTCCTACGCTCTTTCGTTGTCCCACTGCCAAAAATCAGTCTTTTATTCCCATTCAAGTTTGAAGGGCAGATCAGTGAGAGAGGTGCTGTATTTGTGATTTTTTGTATTATTATTATTATTATTATTATAGGCCACTAGAGGGCGCCGGAGCTCCAGGAGAGTGATGCAGGTCCTGTAGATTCACATTCCAGCACTGATCATCATCTGCTTTTACAATCTCATCTCATCTCATTATCTGTAGCCGCTTTATCCTTCTACAGGGTCACAGGCGAGCTGGATCCTATCCCAGCTGACTACGGGTGAAAGGCGGGGTTCACCCTGGACAAGTCGCCAGGTCATCACAGGGCTGATACACTCACATTCACACCGACGGTCAATTTAGAGTCACCAGTTAACCTAACCTGCATGTCTTTGGACTGTGGGGGAAACCGGAGCACCCGGAGGAAACCCACGCGGACACGGGGAGAACATGCAAACTCCACACAGAAAGGCCCTCGCCGGCCACGGGGCTCGAACCCAGGACCTTCTTGCTGTGAGGCGACAGCGCTAACCACTACACCACCGTGCCACCCCTCTTTTACAAACTGGCAAGTTAAATAACCTAAATGTGCTGGATGTACAAAACTATTGGCACCCTACCTTCTCCACATCCCAAAGAGATTTGACATTATTACTACTTTCATGGGGCGGCACGGTGGTGTAGCGGTTAGCGCTGTCGCCTCACAGCAAGAAGGTCCGGGTTCGAGCCCCGTGGCCGGCGAGGGCCTTTCTGTGTGGAGTTTGCATGTTCTCCCCGTGTCCGCGTGGGTTTCCTCCGGGTGCTCCGGTTTCCCCCACAGTCCAAAGACATGCAGGTTAGGTTAACTGGTGACTCTAAATTGAGCGTAGGTGTGAATGTGAGTGTGAATGGTTGTCTGTGTCTATGTGTCAGCCCTGTGATGACCTGGCGACTTGTCCAGGGTGAACCCCGCCTTTCGCCCGTAGTCAGCTGGGATAGGATCCAGCTCGCCTGCGACCCTGTAGAAGGATAAAGCGGCTACAGATAATGAGATGAGATGAGATATTTAAACTTAAAGACTAGGACCCCGTTTACACGTAGCCGGGTATCTATAAAAACGGATATTTATTTATGCGGTTGCACCCATCATTTACATGTAAACGGAGGTTTCAGTCACTGAAAACGGCTGCTTTCGAAAACTCCAGGCAAAGTGGAGATTTGTGAAAACTCCGTTTTCATGCCTGCGTGTAAATAGTGGAAAACGGAGTTTTAGCATTGTGATCTGACGGTCCCTCCTTTTTGGCTTTCAGATCTCTGGTTGGCTTTCTATTTGTTTGACATGTTTTTGAGCATTTGTGTAAACGGAATTATTTTCTAGTCCGGGGAGGAGAAGATGCCCGTTTTCATAAATACCCGGCTACGTGTAAACGAAGTAGGTTTGGCAGGAAGACTTGCAGAGGGTTTAATTTGAGCCCACTGCCTGTTTAACTAAAATGTTCACATAGTGTTCAGAAACCATTTAACCAGTGCTGTGCTGTGCAAAAGTCTTAGGCACATGCAAGGAAATGCTGTAGAGCAAAAATGGCTTAAAATGAAATTAAATGTTTCAGCCGGGGGAAAAAAAACAGTCAGTATTTGGTGTGAGACGACCCTTTGCTTTAAAAAAACATGGTAGTCTGAGGTCCAGTGAGTGCAGTTTTATGCGGAAATGAGCTGTAGGTTTTACTGAACATCTTACAGAACCAGCCGCAGTTCTTCTGGACACGTTGACTGTCACACTCACTTCTTCATTTTACAGCATTTTTCATGTTTTCTTTTTTAATCTGAAAGCAGTCTCTTGTGGAATATGCTGCTCAGATATAAACTCCCCCCGTAACATTTAATTTTGTGCTGGAAAATTAATGAACGTTTGGAACTCTAAAATGTTTTTGTAATGTTTTGACTTGATAATGTAGAAGTCATAAAATAGAAATCAATTAAGTCTGTATGAGGAAAAAAAAGGGGGGGGCCAAGACTTTTACACAGTACTCCATTACCTTCCATCAGTTTCTCTGGATTGATGCAGATTAGTGTAACTTTGGTCATCAGGAGCTTGTTTGTTTCGTTTTTTTTCTGTGGCTTTGGAGGCGAAAACCAAGAGAACTGAAGCTGCTTGTGGGACTTGATCATATGTTGATCCAATTAAAGTGGCGTCGCGTCGCATCACATACTGGTGAACCTCTCAGACATTCAGGATTCAACGTCGTAAAACTCATTTACTCACCAGTAAGATTCTGGTTTTTTTTTTTTTCTTTCCACTAGCACTTTGTCCTCCATGTTTTGTTTTTCTTCACTTTCCTTCCAATTAAAAAAAAAAAAAAGTGCTTGATGTCAGTCCTTTCGAACAAACACCATTCGTTAACCTTTTATTGAATTAACTCGTATGAAGTAATATCATTTTTATAAGATCATGTGACGGTATCCGTGGCGACCCCTTCCTTACGGTCAGCACACAACGGGAGACATTAAACAAGTTCTGGCGTAAACACAAACAATGGTGATTTTACACGCTTCACCTCTCCAACCAAACCCGCCGGAAGAATTTCTAAACTGTGCTGGAATCTGGATCTACAGGATCAGAGATGGGGTGGAAGGGTCACACGAGCAGATTAGAGACTTAAATCCTGTAAACGTGCTGCACCACAGCTGGAGAATAAAACAAAAACAGCCGGGTTTTATTGATGTGAGGAAATTGGTGTGAGAAATTAATTGTGGGAACTCGGCTGTGTTGTGAGGGAAGTGAGCCGCATTCCAGCGAAAAACAACTCGGAATAAAATCCTGGTCTCTGGTCAGTTTGAGGGTGAAGGCTCTGATCCTGCATCAGCTCCGAGCCCGCGTCCTCTTTTGTTTCGGTCTGGACGCCATCCTGCTTTGAGACTCGCTGAAAAACAGCGTTTCTGTACAAACCCTTCCTCTGGTGGCCTCCAGTCTGAAAAGGCCAGCTGGTGTGTGCGCGTGTGTGTGTGTTGGGCACAAGTTTCAGCCTCACTAACCGGATTAGAAATCCAGGACAACTGAGCAACACACCATGATTGTTTGTTTTTTCTTTTCTTTTTTCTGTTTTTTTTTTTCGTTGAAGTTGAAGCGGTTACGAGGTCAAAACAAGCCGCACAATTTTTGTTACTTTTGTGACCGACACTACAGTTTCCTTTGGTTTGTTATTGCAAATAATTGGTGCATTAAAAGCCTGGCAATCTGGCAACCCTGTGTAGCTTTTAAATCTGATCTGTTGGTGTGGAACAAACCGAAGTGTGTTAAATTGTCTCACCTGCATTGAGCGCTGTCAGACATGCACAAACGTTTGGGTTCAGTATTTTATTTTATTTTATTTTTTTCTTTATATCACAAGTCATTGCAGTTTCCAGCGAACTCCATGTTGCCTCACTGCTGCTTGTTTGTGTTGTTTTTATGCACCAGTAGGGATGCACTGATTGGATAGTTCCATCATGTTTGTTTGTGTTTTTTTACGTTTTTAATAAATGTAGTATAATGGGTGGAAAAGTTTACTGATGCATGCAACGCACTGGACAGAACTTAAAGTTCCCATGAAAATGATATTTTCGACCTTTTTATCCAACTTTCTTGAATATTCTGATTTTAAAGGGGAACTGAAGTCATTTTTAAACTTGCTTTATTTCTTAACGTGTTATTTAATTACGTTTTCGGTTTTAGTAACCTTATATCGTGACTCGTATTGACAATTAATTGCAGTTAAATATTATACTTATCGGCCTATTCGGTTTTTAGCCATGTTGAGTTTAGTTCGTTTGGTCCACGGTAGGCGTCGCTTATCCGCGCGATCTTCACGAGACTTGTGAGACTTCGAAACGTGAAGTGTCAGCCAGGTGTCAGTGCCGCCATTTTGAAAACTGTTTTCCAAACGAAGTATTGCACAAAAATGAGTTTAAGGGCGTATTCACACCTACGTTGTTTGGTCTGGACCAAACGAACCAAATTTCCCTTGGTCCGGACCTTTTGGGTTGGTTTGAATACAAACCACCGAACTCTGGTCCGGACCAAACAAGCGGACCGAGACCGAGCTGCAAGGTCGGACTCGGTCCGGACCAAAGGAACCCTGGTGCGGATCTTTTGGAGGTGTGAAAGCAGACCGGACCTAATCCGACAGTTTTGCTTTTTTGTACCTCGGGAGCTTCCGTCGTTTGTCGAGCATTATGGGAAACAGAGTCTTGACACTCCACCGCAAAGTGCAAACACTGTTTCGGTTGTCAAGGGTCGTTCAGTCACCAGTGGTAGGCGAGTACAAAAAAATGAGTAGGGGCCAAACGTGGGCCGAGGAAGAAACGCGCACCCTTGTGGATATATGGGCAGATGTCCACATATCTGAGCTTTTGGAGAGAACACACAAAAATGGCGACGTGTTTGCTGTATTCAGTGAGAAAATGAAGGAGAAGGGGTTCACGCGCTCCCCAGAACAATGTCGGCTAAAAGTGAAGAAACTCCGTCAGACCTACATTAAAATCAGGGACATTCTTTCAAAAAGTGGCGGGACTAGCGACGCAAAAAAGAAATTCATCTATTGCGTGAAGAGCCAGAAGTGTCACAACATGATGTGCGCTCATCAGCGCTATCCTCCGTAGCCGCCTTGCCCTTTGTCGTCGTCGTTGATAAATTACTTGTACAACAGCATAGTAATCGCACAATTGTGAAAACAGTAAAAACTGGAAAAAACATATCGCTTTGATGACATTAAAAAGAATAACAGCGCGGAAAGCCTCCATGACTACTTTTGAACTTGACGCTTTGTGCGCGTGTCGTCTCTGACCAATAGCTGAACGGCCTCAGGGCGCGTGGCTTTGTTGACAGATTTTGGTCCGCTTACTAAAATGTACAGTGTGAAAGCGAACCGCACCAAAATAAAAAAAAAAAAAACATTTGGTTCGGACCAAAGCAAGTGAACTATCGAACTATCCTGGTCTGAATACACCCTTAATGACGATTACTGCTGACTTTTTTCAAACTTTCCTGATTGCTATCAAAACAAACAAAACTTCCGGCTTGATTACGTCAGCATTCGAAAGAGGGCGTGCGCGTCTTTTGACGATGTTGGCAGATGTTGGTGACTTTGATTTGCACTGTACGTTTTACTTCCGTCCTACGATGTCGTGCACAGGTCTCAACGAATCTCATTTACGGCCGTTGCTTTGACATATGGACTGATACATTACAGAGCATATTTCACACACTCAGAACCAGGGCTTTGAACCGGTTCAAGGAACGAAAATGAAAACCGGGAACTTTTTCTATTTCACATGGAACAGAAACGAAACCAGAAACTTTATTATTTTTTATGTTCCGGAACAGAAACGCTTATTAAAAATAATGGTAACCGGTTAATACCGGTTTTTATTTCGTTCCTCAAAGTTTCTGTAGCCTACAAATAGTCATTCTTCTCCTGCGCAAGTTTCTATGACCCGCTGGGGTTCACTTCCTGTGTGACGTTCGCTGATTGAATGGAGAGAGCGGGAAGGTGGACTACTAGTGAGTAAATGCATTACTGAGTGTTTGAGCAAAGAAGAGCCTGAACGTTGCAACCTCCCTATTGGCTGTTTGTAAAAATGTGTCAATTGTTGCCCCTCCCACGGGAATCATCGCGGGCTCGAGAGACGAGACCTGACGAGTTAGTTCGTTGGTAGCAGAACAAAATGTCTGGACACAAATCGGGTTTTCAGAAAAGGAAAGAAAATAAACGGAGGGTCGAAAATACCAAAAAGGAGGCAGAAAATGCAAAACGAGTTTTAAGGTAGGACAAATGGTTAGTTTTCTGAGGCAGCCCGCCGTGGCTGCCTGCAGGCTTATTTATTATAGCCCATTTAGTTAAAATAGTTGATATAAAATGTTTATAGTTATAGTTATGTGATGGTTGTCCTGATTTAGACTGTTTTTTTTGGGGGGGGGTGTGCGATGTTGCACCCGGGTCCAGATTAGGGCAGAACCGGCCCTGGCTACATTTCAGCTGTAGTTTGTTATGAATGTATGTACTTGCATAGATGTGTACTTCCAATATGGCGCCTAACAAAATCTCGCGGCGCGGTGACGTCATGCGGTAGCCCTCTATAGGGCCTGACTAGCCTTTGGTAACACACTAAACGAATTCTCTTTCATTTTTGGCACTTTTTCTGTTTGTGTAGATGGGAAGACATACTGAGAATCCAAATCGCCAACATTTGAAATAATAATTGTTTTGAATTATTTCTTGTCTTATTTAATGAAGGTTGTAATAGAATTAGCCTACATTTGGCTTAAGCTGGATGAGACAGAGACATAATTTTATAGCCATTTGTTAAACAGCTGAGAGGGAACGTAATTAACCGTTCCGGGAACGAAATTTTTTTGTTCTAACCGGTTCGGGAACGTCTATTTAATGGTGGAACCCAAAACCGGAAACGTTAAAATTCCGTTTCTGTTCGGAACGAACCAATAGGAAAAAAATTCCGGTTCAAAGCCCTGCTCAGAACTTCCTATAGCAGCGACAAAATAGCAATCAAACATGCATTCCTATATTTAATAAAATGAGAGAGAATTTTGATGATAAATTTGCTTTCAGTTCTCCTTTAAGCTTAGGGTTTATCATTTCCAGGAAACAGTGACATGTCTTTTTCATTTTCAGTTCATCCTGTAGTCGTAATACAGGATGATCTTGGATCATAAGTATGGTTTTAACTTCAAAAACACACACGTAATCTTTCTGATTGGCTGTTGCCTCTTTTGGCCGTCACGTCACATCACAGTTGTGAAAAATATCTTCTGGAGTTAGATGTGCAGCGTTAGGATCAACAGAAAGTCTGTGTTTTTTTGATGCTTGAACAAAAGCAATAAAGATCTCGACGACGTCTAAGGCGTCTGAAATGTTTCTTGGAAAGATTGAAGAACAAAAGGTCGCTCTTGGCATTGGCGTGATATTGAAAGTGAATCAGTGCATCCCTATTTACATTTTCACTGCTCATTTTCTTTTTTTCTTTTCTATCAGTTCTGCCTGTTTGAAAATAATCACGCACAATGTTGTTTTTTTTTAATAATTCTTCTGTAACCTACTGAGTAAAGTTTCCTCATGTTTAACAGGACTGTAACTGTTCGAACGTCGTGTGGTTTTGTGCTGTCGGGTGTCCTCTCCTCTCTGCCCTCTCATTCCATGGGAATCTAAAGTGGGCGGGGTTTTTTTTCTTTCTTTCGGAGGTTTCCTAGGGCATGTGAAGGACCTTTTCCCAGCATGCTCTGTTGTAGCAGGTGCTGGCCGGGTGCAATCCAGCTGCTTGGCCTCTGTGAGAGTTTTCTGTATAAATATACACACCCCAGACGTTTACGCTACAAACGCTCATTCATGCAGCCCAAAAAAAACGCAGTGTAGTAAAGATTCTTTGATGTAAAGGATGAAATAAAATCTAAACAACTCGAACCCTGCTTCCTCGTCTGTGTGTTTCCAGCTGACTCCAGGCTGTTGTGAATTAAACAGCACTCAGTAACAGGTTGATTTTATGAACTGTCTGTGTGGAAATGGTGATCCTGCCAGAATGGAAACACTTCACCTCCTGTCATTAAACCTGTCCAGGATCAGAATAGGACTGCTTTTTTTTTTTTTTTTAATAAACAAGTAAAATAATCATCTGAAATTTCCACAGCTGTCTGTGATTGAGAGCTAAAGGAATACGGTTTTACTCATTACTGACGGTGTTTATTTTAAAACCTTCAAAACTTATTCAAAAACAATCTATTGAATTAGATATAAAACGAATGAAAGTGTGATCACTAAATGCATTTCATTCACAAACAATTTTATCGTCAGTGAAGCGAACAAGTCGTTATCAGTCGCTGCTACAAACTGAATCGTTCCTTTCCTTTTCAGTTGTTGCTGATGGACTTTGTGATTAACCAAAACTAACTTGAGCATCAGCAAATAGCCACAATATCTCATCTCATCTCATCATCTCTAGCCGCTTTATCCTTCTACAGGGTCGCGGGCGAGCTGGATCCTATCCCAGCTGACGACGGGCGAAAGGCGGGGTTCACCCTGGACAAGTCGCCAGGTCATCACAGGGCTGACACATAGACACAGACAACCATTCACACTCACATTCACACCTACGCTCAATTTAGAGTCACCAGTTAACCTAACCTGCATGTCTTTGGACTGTGGGGGAAACCGGAGCACCCGGAGGAAACCCACGCGGACACGGGGAGAACATGCAAACTCCACACAGAAAGGCCCTCGCCGGCCACGGGGCTCGAACCCGGACCGTCTTGCTGTGAGGCGACAGCGCTAACCACTACACCACCGTGCCGCCCACTAGCCACAATATGTCAATATTATTCAAAATAGGTTTTACACAGTTTTATATTTGTTTAAAAATCTAAGTATCAGTGTTTGCCTTTTGAGTCAGTGAGTCGTTTGGTTGCGACCAAGATTCGATCCTCATATTCAAAAGGGTGAGTGTTTTGACGGAGTCATTTGGTCATGGAAAACGATTTGCTCCTCTTACATTTTATCAGGTCAGTGTTTCGAGTCCTCAGGTCTTTCGGTCATTACTCTGATTCGACCCCTTTTACATTCAGCAGGTCAGCGTTTGGTCATTCAGTTATGACGGAGATTCGCTCCTGGGTTTGAGTCATTCAGTCGGAGCGTCAGCAAGTATCTTACAGTCTCGGACAAAAAGCACATGTTGGGCAGTTCTTTGGTCGCGAGTTGAGTCAGCAGTGTTGCAACACGTACAGCTGCAGTCAAACGTTTACATGCAGGGACATTTGTAATATTGGGCTTTTGATGATTTCTTTGAACTGTTCTCTTTTTCTGGGGCAGACCGATTGTACATCTTTAATAGAAAAAGATGAATTTGGTGCACAAATTTTAATTTATTAATTTGGGTTTTCTCAAATCAACACTGTCAATTTTCGCTCCTCATGGTCAAAAATGTACATACACCCACTTACGAGTGCATCTCAAACAATTAGAATATCATGGGAAAGTTCTTTTTTTTGTAATTTAATTCAAAAAGGTAAACTTTGATATACTCTATATTCATTACACAACATGAAATATTTCAAGAATTTGTTTTTGATAATTTTATGACTTCTCAAATTATTAGAATATTTCCTTAGATCAATCAAAAAAGCATTTAGAATACAGAAATGTCCAACTTCTGAAAAGTATGTTCATTTACTCATCAATGGGGCGGGGCATGGCATGGAGGCGATCAGCCTGTGACACTGCCGAGATGTTACTGAAGTCCAGGTTGCTTTGATGGTGACCTTCAGCTCGTCTGTATTTTTGGGTCGGGTGTTTTCTTATCTTCCTCTTGACAATAGCCCAGAGATTCTCTCTGGGGGTCAGGTCAGGTGAGTCAGCTGGCCAGTCAAGCACAGTAATATCATAGTCAGCAATCCATTTGGTAGGAGTTTTGGCACTATGACCAGGTACTCAGTCCTGCTAGAAAAGGAAATCGGCATCTCCATAAAGCTTGTCAGTAGATGGAAGCATGAAGTGCTCTAAAATCTCCTGGTAGATGCTGCATTGACTTTGGACTTGAAACACAGTGGACCAACACCAGCAGATGACATGGCAACCCAAATCATCACAGACTGTGGAAACTTCACACTGGACTTCAAACACCTTGGATTCTGTGCCTCTCTGCTCCTCCTCCAGACTCTAGGACCTTGATTTCCAAATGAAATGTACTTTCATCTGAAAAGAGGACTTTGGACCACTGAGCAACAGTCCAGTTCTTTCTCTCCTTTGCCCAGGTAAGACACTTCTGACGTTGTCTCTGGTTCAGGAGGGGCTTGATATTAGGAATGCGACAGTTGTAGCCCTTTTCCTGAAGATGTCTGTGTGGTGGCTCTTGATGGACGGACACCAGCCTCAGTCCACTCCTTGTGAAGCTCTCCCAAGTTCTTGAATTGACTTTTTTCTTGACAATCCTCTCAAGGCTGCGCTCATTCCTGTTGCTTGTGCACCTTTTCCAGCCAGCCTTTTCAACAATGACCACCTGTGATTTACCCTCCTTGTGGAAGGTGTCTGATCATCTTCTGGACAACTGTCAATTCAGCAGTCTTCCCCATGACTGTGGTTGCATGGACTGAACTAGACCGAGAGATACATGATATTTACTATTTTACTCAAATTCTAAATAAAAAAAACTCTAATATTGAGAGGGGTTTTTTTGCACTGTAGGCCATAATTCTCAAAATTAAAACAGAAAAACACATTTTAGTTTACATGTAATGCAATCTAGAAGATATTAGAAGAAACCTTTATTCATCACATGCACACTTCAAGCACAGTGAAATTCATCCTCTGCATTTAACCCATCTGAAGCAGTGAAAACACACACTCAGAGCAGTGGACAGCCACACCAGAGCACCCGGGGAGCAGTCAGGGGTTTGGTACCTTGCTCAAGGGCACCTCAGCCCAAGGCCACCCCACATCAACCTAACTGCATGTCTTTGCATGTCTAAATTTTCACTTTCTTAAATAACTGATGGAAAATATTGAACTGTCACAATATTTTAATTGTTTGAGATGCATGAGTAGATGATTAAGTGATGCTGAAAGTTCCAAAATCCCTTTTAACTTGCCAAGGCCTTTTAACTTCCTGTAAGTGATGATTGACTACGACTGGTAGCTTCTGTGTGTATAAGGCAAGGCAAGTTTATTTCTATAGCACATTTCATACACAGTGTCAGTTCAATGTGCTTTACAGAAGTAAAACCAAAACAGTAAACAATAGAAAATAAAATTACATAAAATAAATGAAGAAAATTAATAAGAATTAAACAATAGTAGAAATAAAATAATAAAATGAAATAAAAGTTCAATTTAAAAACAAAAAACAGCAGAATAAAATAGAATAAAAGTTAAGTAAAATTTAAAACATGGAGAGACTGTAAAAGTAAAGAGTTTAAAACATGTAAAGATGGCAATATTAATAATTTAGCAGAAATCATCTGAGAACAGCTTGGTCTTTAGTCTAGATTTGAAGCTGCCAACAGCAGGAGCATTTTTAATGTCCTCTGGCAGTTGGTTCCATAGCTGTACTGCATAGTAGCTAAAAGCTGCTTCACCACACTTTGTTTTAACAACTGGTTTTAATAGTAAATTTTTCTGCTGCGATCTGGTAGATCTGATTGGGTTAGGCCGCTGCAACATATCAGAGAGGTAATTGGGCCCTGTACCGTTTAGAGATTTGTACACCAGCAGCAATGCTTTAAAGTCAATTCTGTAGCTTACTGGAAGCCAGTGAAGGGACCTTAGAATTGGAGTAATGTGCTCTGTTCTTTTTGTTCGTGTGAGAACCCTCGCCGCTGCATTTTGAACCAGCTGAAGTCGTTTGATTGTTTTTTTCTGGCAGGCCTGTGAAAAGGCCATTGTAGTAATCAACCCTACTAGAGATGAAGGCATGTATTAGTTTTTCCAGATCATTTTTTGACATAAGTCCTCTTAGTTTGGAAATGTTTTTTAGGTGATAAAATGCCGTTTTAGTGATTGCTTTCATGTGCCTGTCAAAGTTTAGCTTGCTGTCAATGAAAACACCAAGATTTTTAACCATTTCTTTAGTTTTAATCCCTTTTGTGTCAAGAATAGTGGTAATCCTGAGTCTTTCATCTTTTTTTCCAAATAGAATTACTTCTGTTTTATCTGTGTTCAGCTGAAGAAAATTTTGTGACCTCCAGTTGTTGATTTGATCGATACACTGGTAGAGACATTCAAGGGGGGCATAATCATTAGGTGATGGAGCAAAATAACTTTGGGTGTCATCTGCATAGCAGTGATATAAAATTGAATCGTTCTTGATAATTTGCCCAAGTGGGAGCATATAAAGGTTGAATAGTAATGGTCCAAGAATCGACCCCTGGGGGACACCACAGGTCAAGGACATTGACGTTGAGGTACAATTTCCCATGGTAACAAAGAAGCTTCTAACCTTTAAGTATGATTTTAACCAATTGATAACGTTACCAGTCAGCCCAACCCAATGTTCAAGTCGATATAGCAGTATGTTGTGATCAACAGTATCAAAAGCTGCACTGAGGTCCAGTAATACCAGGACCAATGTTTTGCCTGCATCAGTATTAAGACGTATGTCATTTATAACTTTAATCAGCGCTGTTTCAGTGCTATGATTGGCACGAAATCCTGATTGAAAGTTATCAAAACAGCTGTTTGATATCAAGAAGGCAGTTAATTGATTGAAGACAATTTTTTCAAGAATTTTCCCGATGAATGGTAGATTTGATATTGGCCTGTAGTTATTTAATACTGAAGCATCCAGATTATTCTTTTTAAGTAGGGGCTTTACAACGGCTTTTTTCAGGGACACAGGAACAATGCCAGTCTCTAGGGATGTATTTATGATTTGAAGCACATCTGTAATTATAAGATGTAGAACAGACTTTAAAAAGTTGGTGGGCAGAATGTCCAATTCAGATGTTGAGGAACTGAGATTTTGTACAGTTTTTTCAAGAGTCTCAATCAATTAAACAAAATTCTGACATTGTGTTGAAGTTATCTGTCTGTGTCACTGGTGATTGCAGTTTTTCAATTATTTGCAACTGAGATATATTATGAGCAAAATTATGTCGTATTTTATCAATTTTACCTTTGAAGAAGGATGCAAACTCATCTCATTATCTGTAGCCGCTTTATCCTGTTCTACAGGGTCGTAGGCAAGCTGGAGCCTATCCCAGCTGACTACGGGCGAGAGGCGGGGTTCACCCTGGACAAGTCGCCAGGTCATCACAGGGCTGACACATAGACACAGACAACCATTCACACCTACGGTCAATTTAGAGTCACCAGTTAACCTAACCTGCATGTCTTTGGACTGTGGGGGAAACCGGAGCACCCGGAGGAAACCCACGCGGACACGGGGAGAACATGCAAACTCCACACAGAAAGGCCTTCGCGGGCCACGGGGCTCGAACCCGGACCTTCTTGCTGTGAGGCGACAGCGCTAACCACTACACCACCGTGCCGCCCCGGATGCAAACTCATTGCATTTATTAACTGAGAGAAGTTCAGGTGCTAATTGTGGTGGGGGATTAGTTAGCTTCTCTACTGTTGAAAATAACACACGGGCATTGTTCATATTCCTGTTGATGATGTTGGAGAAGAAAGACTGTCTTACTTTACGAATTTCATAATTATATTTACAAAGCATCTCTTTATGGATTTGATAATGGATGTGAAGTTTAGTTTTGCGCCATTTTCTTTGTCTTTCTACATTCTCTCTTTAACAGTTTAACAGCTGGGTATTGCTTCCATGGTGCTTTCTGCTTATCATTGACTCTTTTGATTTTGAATGGAGTAATATCATCCATGATTTGGGTCATATTTAAATAAAAAATTTCCAGTAAATCATCTACAGAGTCTGACATTTTGGTTGAGATCCGAGAGAGAGCTTGCTCAAAGAGAACACGTGTTGTCGTTTATGACTCTCCTACCCATAGTCATTGAGCTGTTCTGAATGTGAGGGGACATAGAAACATCAGAGAAAACACAAAAATGATCAGATAAGGCCAGGTCAACAACAGTAGTAGAAACAGTAAGACCCTTTGTGATGACGGGGTCAAGGGTATGACCACGAGAGTGGGTCGGCCCCTGTACATGTTGTACATAAAAATGGTTTGATTGACACTCATTGGTTTGACCAACACAGAGTACAATGGGAAAGTCCAAGGAGCTTAGTGCAGATCTGAGAAAGAGGCTCATGGAGACGCTTGGGAATGTCTCGTGGAGCTGTTCCTAAACAACTGAAGATTCCAAGATCATCAGTTCATGCAATTGTAAGTTATTGGGAGGTGAAGCCACTTTTGCTGGAAGATGGTCTAAACTGTTCCTCCTCAGAGAAAACGATGAGAGGAAATTGATTCAGGTGGTCAGGAACAACCCAAGAACCAACAAGGCACAGACCTGCCATAAACTGGAAACTGCTGGAACACCAGTGTCACCGTTTCCAGTTAAGTGAGATTTACACCGCCATCGACTAAGAGGCTGCCGTCCAAGAAAGAAACCCCTGCTCCAAAATCAACACTTTCAAGCTTGATTAAAGTTTGCAACTGATCACAGAGACCAAGAAAAAGCTTTCTTGGAGGAAAGTTTGATGGTCAGATGACGCAAAAATTAAGTTGTTTAGCCACAATGACCAGATATACAGAAGAACACTGTACCGACTGTTAAGCATGGTGGTGGTGGTAGCATTATGCTCTGGAGCTGTTTTGCTGCCAGTGGAACTGGTGCACTGCACAAAGTGGATGGGATAATGAAGAACCTCAGAATTCATCATCACCTCAAACCTTCAGAAACATTGGGTGTTCAGATAAGACAATCACCCCAAACATGCATCAGAGTTGGTTGTGGAAGATAAAGCAGGAGAACATTGAGCTTAAAAATAAGTCCTGACCTTAACTTTGTCAAAAAAATATATATATACCGACTGTGCTTAAAAGCTGGGACTGTGCCATGAAGGCCATGAGTTGGCCTAGTGGTTAGTGTGTCCGGCTCTTGACCGGGAGATCATGAGTTCTATTCGTGGTCGGGTCATACCAAAGACCATCATAAAAATGGTACCTATGGTACTACCATCTGGCAAGACATGATGTAATACATATGCGAGTGGGGAAGTCAAACTCTCGTGGTTACCAGAGGACCCGCCCCCCACTGTAACCCTAGCTGTCTAGGTGAGAGGCCGAGGGCTATCGAAACAGGGATCAGTGCCACACCCATACGCCTTAAAGAGCTGGTTAGTACTGGGACAGGAGACTGCCTGGGAAGACCAGATTCTGGCGTGAGAGGGACTTTGACTTTTTTTTTTTTGACAATTTTAATTGAACTCTACCAATTCTGCCAAGAAAAGTGGTCAAATATCCAACCAGAAATCTGCTGGAAGCTTGTTGATGGTGACCAAAAATATCTGGTCAAGAAGAAACTTCCTAAAGAACAGTTTAACCAAATATTAGGTGGCTATACACTTGTGTTCAAAATAATAGCAGTCCAACACGACTAACCAGATCAATCACTGTTTTTGGTGGAAATTATATTACTACATGGCAAATAATTTACCAGTAGGTGTAGTAGAGTCATAGAAAACCAACAGACCCAACATTCATGATGTGCATGCTCCCGAGTCTGTGTAATCGAATAATTAAGTGAAAGGGGCGTGTTCAAAATAATAGCAGTGTGGAGTTTAATTAGTGAGATCATTCATTCTGTGAAAAAACAGATGTCAGTCAGGTGGCCCTAATTTAAGGATGAAGCAGCACATGCTGTACATGCATTTCTCTCTGAAAACCTGAGAAACATGGGTCGTTCCAGACATTGTTCAGAAGAACAGCGTGCTTTGATTAAAACGTTGATTGGAGAGGTAAAACGTATACTGTAAAGAAGTGCAGAAAATGACGGGCTGCTCGGCTAAAATGATCTCCAGTGCTTTAAAATGGACAGCAAAGCCAGAGAGATGTGGAAGAAAACAGAAGACTACCATTCGAATGGATCGAAGAATAGCCAGAATGGCAAAGACTCAGCCAATGATCAGCTCCAGGGTGATCAAAGACGGTCTGAAGTTACCTGTGAGTACTGTGACAATTAGAAGATGCCTGTGTGAAGCTAATCTATCGGCAAGAAGCTCCCGCAAAGTTCCACTGTTAAAAAAAAAAAAAGACGTGCTGAAGAGGATACAATTTGCCAAAGAACACATCGACTGGCCTAAAGAGAAATGGAAAAACATTTTGTGGACTGATGAAAGTAAAATTGTTCTTTTTGGGTCCAAGAGCCGCAGACAGTTTTTCAGACGACCCCCAAACACTGAATTCAAGCCACAGTGCACTCTGAAGACAGTGAAGCATGGTGGTGCAAGCATCATGATATGGGAATGTTTCTCTTACTGTGGTGTTGGGCCCATTTATCGCATACCAGGGATCATGGATCAGTTTGCATATATCAAAATACTTGAGGAGGTCATGTTGCCTTATGCTGAAGAGGAAATGCCCTTGAAATGGGTGTTTCAACAAGACAACGACCCCAAACACACCAGTAAGCGAGCAGCATCAGGGTTCAAGACCAACAAAATGAAAGTTATGGAGTGGCCAGCCCAATCCCCGGACCTTAATCCGATAGAAAACTTGTGGGGTGACGTCAAAAATGCTGTTTCTGAGGCAAAACCAAGAAATGCAGAGGAATTGTGGAATGTTGTCAAATCATGCTGGGCTGGAATACCTGTTCACAGGTGCCAGAAGTTCTCAGAAACCGTGGTTATACAACTAAATATTAGTTTAGTGATTCACAGGAATACTAAATCCTTAAGATTTTTTTCAGTTTATACAGTAAATATTTGGAGTTTGTAATGAAAAATGCAGACACTGCTATTTTTTTGAACAGCCCAATGTTCATTTTTCTTCATTTTCTGTAAAGTAATTAAAGGCCCGGTCCCACTGGCCGATGGACACAAAACGTATGCAAAAAGGACACAGCGGACGAGCAAAATTTCGGGGGTGGCTCTATCCGTTTTCATCCGCTCCAGAAATGGACAAAATTGGCGAAAACAGAACGGAAAAGAACGGACGTGGGTAGTATATAGCGGGGATGTTAAACGCATGTTCATAGGAAGCCTTGCGGATGGAAGTGGATGACCGCTCCGAAGGGGTTACCAGTGATAACTGAGAAGCGGACGCATAGCAGAAAGAGCGGATGCATAGCGGATGAAGGGGATGCATCACGTACGCCTAACGGAAACAAAGGGGATGTTGCACGGATGTATATCGGATGCAGACCGTTCACTGCGCTAGGTGTCCTTCTACATACTCTAGACATACTCCAGACATCCTAAATATACGAGATACATCCCAGATATAAACGCTTTGTCCGTTTTGAATACTTTATATACGAGACGCATACGCTTACATCCTTTCTATTTCCGTGCTACTAACGATGAATAGACGTTTCATGTACCTTATCTTTCCTCCCTCTTTCCGTTTTCAGCTGCAGCGGATGTGAGTTGCGAGGATGCCCAGAGGATGCAGAGAGGATACAGCAGACGTTTAACGGATGATAACGGACATAGAACGTTTGTTGCTCGTATATGTCGCGGATTTACATCGTACACGGCGGAAAGTTCATCCGTTCTAAAAGTTTTGTGCAGCTCAAAACTTTTTGTGCGGATGAAATCACAGTGGACGGATGCTCGATGGATAGAGCGTATGAAGCACGTATGCAATGAGTACACAACGGATGCATAGCGTTTTCCAACGGATGGCAAAGATTTTTTTACGTTTTACATCCTCTTTGCATCCGTAAGTGCAGTGGGACCGGGCCTTAAAATATTGATACATTTTTCTTCATGTTTTGATGTAGAATATAATGTGCAGTGTTCCCAATGCATGGAAATAAAAACTATTATAAGGATTTTGAGCTTTACTCACGTTTTTAAACACACTGCTATTATTTTGAACACAACTGTATATATAATTTTGCCCCGTGCTGATTTCAAAAAACCCAAACTAAATTAAAACTTGTGCACCAAATTCTTAGGGTTTATGTCTGTCAAAGTTATGTTGTGCAATCATCATCCTACCACAGAAAAAGAACAGTTCAAAGAAATCGGTGAAAGCCTGATGTTGCCACGACGCTCCTGTCCATGATGACGTTCATATGTGGATGTAAACTTCTGACTGTAGCTGCAACATGACTAAATGTCTTCAGCAGCCAGTTTAATTCCACTGTGAGTGAGTGAGTATGAGCACTGCTGTGAAGTTGGTCTAAAATCCACCAATAGGAGAACGCCAAACTCAAGGAACAGCTACAGGTGATGGAGAAACGTAAATCAAACGTGCTAATGGACGGGGGGGGGGGAACTGCTTATTACCTCGAATTCACTTTGAATAGTTTGTGCTGATTGATAACACAAGCAGGAAAGTAATTTCTCTAATCGCACGTCTGTCTTTAGAGGCGATTCATTGTATTAGGATCATCTCATACGGTGTGACCAATGATAATCTGAAAATACTGATGATATTTCACAGCATCAAACTGGCTAAATGTGCTTAGAAAGCAGCATCGATACAGAAAAACAGCCGGCTGTTTTTTACCGTTCCTTTTTTGGCCAAATTTGAAAGCAGCATTTAATATTATTCTTTGTCTGTGAAAGCAGTTTTGTAATTTTGTTCACCAAATTTCCTGAAAATGAGGTTTTAGTAACTAGTAATATGCATATTTTTTTTAAAGAAATAGATGATGATAAACTGGAATAAACTTATCTAAACTAAAACCACATCACTTATTCCATCTTAGACAGTGTATGCATGATGGCACTTCTCCTTACAATAGTCGCTTTCTAGTGAGCAGGTTTACCCAAAGTGTATTCAGAGCATTTAAAAAGGAAACTGCACAATGATACTTGTGCTACATTGTTCTTCCATGACAGAATGATGAAAGAACTGTAGAACTCGTACCTAGACAGTACTCGAGAGGAAGAAAAGGCGCACAGGGTTGTGGGTGTGGAGGGTTTGGAGTTTTATCTCCACCTGCTTCAAAAAAGCTGCTTTTCCGTGTTTGTTGTGTTTAGCTGAGGGGGGTCACAAACACACGGGCTTCCCATCATTGTGTATCGAAATGCCTTCTTTGAAGCCTACGGGGAAAAAGCAAATGAAAGACTTGTGTTGATTCGAGGTTTCATTCCAGAAATCCAGCGTCTGATCTTTCATTCTGAAGTCTAAATATGGGTTTTTTTGGACCAAGTTTGCAGAACTAACAAACGGAGACGACAGGTTGTGCCTCAAGGTTGTGTTCAGATGCCCAGGAAACGGTAAGATTGGTGTACAAAGGCAAGTCTATTTATTATATGCTTATTTTAAATACTGAACAATATATTTAAAAAAAAAAAAGCTTTTACTTCACACTCATCATTTTCTAGATTAACTTTTACCCCACAAGCTGACAAACCATGGAAGTGAAACCCAAACAAAAGTCTAAAGCTTAGTCAGCAGTTCCTCTATTTATTTTTTTCTGAAGAAACCACAATTCTCAATAAAATAAAAATGAAGGAACTGCTAACTAAGCTTTACAGTCTACCAAGTCTTGTGTTGCTCACAGTAGTGAGAAAAATGTTGAAATGAAGGAAAACGCCCCACAAAAAGGTCAAAGGAGAAACCCTAGTTTGGTTCAACATGCAGAAAGTAATGAAAGCAGACGTTCTATCAGAACTTCGCAATAAATGGGAAAAAATCGTATGCACAGAGTTGGTCAACAGGTTCACGACCAGTCCATGAATGTTCACGAAAGCAGTTTAGAACATTTAGCACGACGCTTTGGAAAATGTAGAACTTGTATGGTTTCTTCGTTGTCCCTCTGAAGGAACTGTTTCCCTTCCACAAAGATGTCCAAGCAGAGGCTCTCAGATGACCAGTGATGCAGTGTGTGATCTATCAAAATGGTCAAGTGGGGTGGGGAGAACAGGGAGCATTAAATAAGTAAGTATTTCATTTTCACAGTAGATGTTTGACCCTGGAGAGCATGGGGGTCCAAACTTATTTCAAAGACAGCCAGATTAGACCACGTCAAAATACCCAAGGGCCAGGCACCAAAATATTATTTTAAAGCTCCAGTATAGTGAATTTAATTTGAGTGGAATAACTGCAGCCGGGTATCCCCTGACTGCTGTCTAATATTTAAATAACATTGTCTGGCTTTTTTTCGTGGTATATCAGATATATTCCATTCAGCTAGTAGGATACTGAACGAGTCGAAGATGAGTAGCTGAATGGAATATATCTGATATACCATGAAAAGTCATTATTATTAAGTCAAGTTTATTTGTATAGCGCTTTTAACAATAAACATTGTCGCAAAGCAGCTTTACAGAATTTGAACGACTTAAAACATGAGCTAATTTTATCCCTAATCTATCCCCAATGAACAAGCCTGTGGCGACAGTGGGAAGGAAAAACTCCCTCAGACGACATGAGGAAGAAATCTCGAGAGGAACCAGACTCAAAAGGGAACCCATCCTCATCTGGGCAACAACAGACAGCCTGACTATAATATTAACAGTTTTAACATGAAGTCAGTTTCGTTGATGTTATAAACTCTTCATTGATGGAAACTTGAGTGCAAAACTGTTCATGACAACTGCAGTCCTAAAGTTAGCAAGTCAACTGTAGTCCTCAGCCATAAAAGCATTACTGTAAGAGTCCAGAGCGTCCTCCAAGTGTGGCTTTCAGCTGTCCACATGGGGCCGTCCTCCACAGGAGCGATGCGATGAGACTCCAACCAGACACAGGGCACCAGGATGGATCAGGCAGGTATACGTATTGCACTGAGTACAAACAGGGACTCTGGCAAAACTAACTCTGACAGCATAACTAAAAGGGGAGAGCCAGAAGGTAACACAGGCATGAGGGAGCCCTGGGACATAAAGCAGCAGCCACTACACCGTCAACAAACTCGAGTGAGCAAGCGAGTGGGGACTGACAGCATCCATACATCCCAGTTTACCAAAACACTCTGTCTGAGGATCCTCCAGATCTACTCCTTTACCTCATAAACACCATTAACAAAAGGCTTGACTAAACAGATACATTTTCAGCCGAGACTTAAACGCTGAGACTGTGTCTGATTCCCAAACACTACTTGGAAGGCTGTTCCATAACTGTGGGGCTTTGTAAGAAAAGGCTCCACCCCCTGATGTAGCCTTCACTATACGAGGTACCAGCAGATCTTTTGCAAAATAATTAAATATCCTTTATGCTAGATTTGAAACATCAGATTTCTCATTAGAACGAAATGCAATCAGACAACAACTAGTATATGATACCCCATCAATAAGAGTAACTGCTGATGAGGTGCGTAGAATTCTTAACAGAACTGACCCCAAAAAATCAGCGGGCCCTGACAATGTGAGGGGAAGGGTTCTGAAGGAGTGCAGTGAACAATTAAGCCCCATTTTTGCACAGCTTTTTCAAATGTCCCTGGATACATATTACATTCCCAAGGTCTGGAAATCCTCACTTATAGTACCAGTTCCAAAGGTGTCAAAACCGTGTGTTTTAAATGATTATCGTCCCGTTGCCCTTACATCAATCATTATGAAGAGCTTAGAGAGGATTGTCCTGAAACATGTTCTTAATGAAGTGCAACACAATATTGATCCATTACAGTTTGCTTACAGGGCTATGAGGAGCACAGATGATGCTCTATTGTACATGCTCCATAACCTCTATTGCCATTTAGACAGGCCCAAACGATATGCTCGGGTTCTCTTTATAGATTTTTCATCTGCATTCAACACGATTAGGCCCCACCTTATGATGGAGAGGCTGTTGCACTTGGGTGTAAATGCGAACATAATAAGATGGGTTGAGTCCTTTCTTACTGAGAGGATACAGTGTGTTAGGGTAAACAAGGCGGTGTCGCCCCCAATCTTAACAAACACTGGGGCTCCACAAGGGAGCGTAATTTCCCCTGTATTGTTTACGCTGTACACAAATGAGTGCCAAAATAATACAGCCGATCATGTCACAATTAAGTTTGCAGATGATACAGCTATAGTGGGGTTAATACAGAACAACAATGAGACCCAATATAGGGACTGGGTGGACCAGTTTGTAGACTGGTGTAAGTCCAGCTGTCGTCTTCTTAACACAAAAAAACAAAGGAACTGATTATTGATTTTAGAACGGGGAACCATACCCACCAGAATATGGTAATAAACGGGGAAGGTATTGAGGTTGTGATGAACTATAAATACTTGGGAACAATAATAGATGATAAATTAACATGGACAGGTAACACTGATGCCATCTACAAGAAGGGGATGCAGAGGCTATACTTTATGCGAAAGCTAAGGCAATTTAGAGTTGATGGGGATATGATGCGGCTCTTTTATCATTCTTTTGTTGAGAGCATTTTATGTTTCTGTTCTGTGGCCTGGTATTCTTCCCTATCTGTAGCAAACAAAAATAAGCTGCACAGGATAATCAACATGGCCAGCAAGATTGCTTGCCAGCCATTAAGTAGTATAGCCATGACTGTAGAAACAAGGGTGGTAAAAAAGGCACATATTATTTGTGATGATGTGTCACACCCCTTACATCGGGCATATGAGTTGTTGCCTTCAGGCAGGAGGTTCAGGCTGCCTTCATTCCAGACAAATAGAGCCCGCAGATCATTTATACCCACTAGTACAGCCCTGTTAAATAAGGACCCAACTGTAAGATTGCACCTGGTCTCTGAGTAACTGCACTTTACCATTATATTGTATGTAAGACATGAGGGGTTTTTGTTCTATGTTGTCTTGTATTTTGTCCTGGGGGGGTGTTTGTATATTGTGTCTCTTTGTGTTTTCATAACAGTTTGTATCAGACGTACTGTAAATGGCACAGAACAATTTTCCGAAAGGACAAATAAATATCCTATCTAGATAGCCTGCACCTTTTGATCCAAGTAGGCGTGGCGGGTCATAGAGGAGCAGAAGTTCACTCAGGTACTGTGGTGCGAGACCATTTAGTGCTTTAAAGGTCAATAGCAGTATTTTATAATCAATACGAAATTTGATCAGGAGCCAATGCAGTGTGGATAAGACAGGCGTGATGTGGTCATATTTTCTAGTTCTAGTAAGGACTCTTGCTGCTGCATTTTGAACTAACTGGAGCTTGTTTATGCACTTATTGGAACATCCAGACAGTAAGGCATTACAATAATCCAACCTGGAGGGAACGAAAGCATGGACTAGTTTTTCTGCATCGTGTCGTGATATTACATTTCTTATCTTAACAATATTTCTGAGATGAAAGAAAGCTATCCGGGTAATGTTATCAATGTGAGTTTTGAATGAAAGACTGGGGTCAATAATCACTCTGAGGTCTTTTACTGCTGCACGTGAAGAAACAGAAAGGCCATCCAGAGTTACTGTGTAATCAGAAAACTTACTTCTAGCTGCATGTGGTCCTAGTACAAGTACTTCAGTGTTGTCAGAGTTAAGCAGAAGGAAATTAATAAGCATCCAGTGTCTAATGTCCTTTACACATTCCTCAATTCTATTAAGCTGGTGTCTCTCATCAGGTTTTGCAGAGACATACAACTGTGTCATCAGCATAACAGTGGAAACTAATACAATGTTTACGAATAATATCACCCAGAGGTAACATATATAAAGAAAAAAGCAGTGGACCCAAGACAGAACCTTGTGGAACACCAAACTTTACCTCAGTACGTCTAGAAATATCACCATTTATATCAACATACTGATAACGATCAGTTAGATAAGACCTGAGCCAGGAGACGGCCATTCCCTTAACTCCCACAACATTTTCTAGTCTATCCAGAAGAATGGAATGATCAATGGTATCAAATGCTGCACTAAGGTCAAGCAACACAAGCAGCAAGACACAGCCCTGATCAGACGCCAACAGTAGGTCGTTTACTACTTTAACCAGTGCTGTCTCTGTGCTATGACGAGGTCTAAATCCTGACTGATACATTTCATGGATGTTATTCCTATGTAAATATGAGCATAACTGCTGTGCCACAGCTTTTTCAAGGATCTTGGAGATAAAGGGGAGGTTTGATATTGGCCGATAATTGGACAGCTGACAGGGATCAAGGTCAGGGGGTTTTTTTTAATCAGGGGTTTGATAACTGCTAGTTTAAAGGATTTGGGTACATAGTCGATCCTAAGAGAAGAATTTATTATTTTTAGAAGCGGTTCAATTACTTCAGGTATTCTCTGTTTGAATAGACATGTAGGTAAGGGATCTAGTACGCAAGTTGAGGCTTTTGATGCCGAGATTAATGAAAGTAATTCACTTTCTCTAAGGGCAGTAAAATATTCTAATTGATGATCTGATATACACTTGTGTTCAAAATAATAGCAGTCCAGCACGACTAACCAGATCAATCACTGTTTTTGGTGGAAATTATATTACTACATGGCAAATAATTTACCAGTAAGTGTAGTAGAGTCATAGAAAACCAACAGACCCAACATTCATGATGTGCATGCTCCTGAGTCTGTGTAATTGAATAATTAAGTGAAAGGGACGTGTTCAAAATAATCGCAGTGTGGAGTTCAATTAGTGAGATCATTCATTCTGTGAAAAAACAGATGTCAGTCAGGTGGCCCTAATTTAAGGATGAAGCCAGCACATGCTGTACATGCATTTCTCTCTGAAAACCTGAGAAACATGGGTCGTTCCAGACATTGTTCAGAAGAACAGCGTGCTTTGATTAAAACGTTGATTGGAGAGGTAAAACGTATACTGTAAAGAAGTGCAGAAAATGATGGGCTGCTCGGCTAAAATGATCTCCAGTGCTTTAAAATGGACAGCAAAGCCAGAGAGACGTGGAAGAAAACAGAAGACTACCATTCGAATGGATCGAAGAATAGCCAGAATGGCAAAGACTCAGCCAATGATCAGCTCCAGGGTGATCAAAGACGGTCTGAAGTTACCTGTGAGTACTGTGACAATTAGAAGATGCCTGTGTGAAGCTAATCTATCGGCAAGAAGCCCCCGCAAAGTTCCACTGTTAAAAAAAAAAAAAAGACGTGCTGAAGAGGATACAATTTGCCAAAGAACACATCGACTGGCCTAAAGAGAAATGGAAAAACATTTTGTGGACTGATGAAAGTAAAATTGTTCTTTTTGGGTCCAAGAGCCGCAGACAGTTTTTCAGACGACCCCCAAACACTGAATTCAAGCCACAGTCCACTCTGAAGACAGTGAAGCATGGTGGTGCAAGCATCATGATATGGGAATGTTTCTCTTACTATGATGTTGGGCCCATTTATCGCATACCAGGGATCATGGATCAGTTTGCATATATCAAAATACTTGGAGGTCATGTTGCCTTATGCTGAAGAGGAAATGCCCTTGAAATGGGTGTTTCAATAAGACGACGACCCCAAACACACCAGTAAGCGAGCAGCATCAGGGTTCAAGACCAACAAAATGAAAGTTATGGAGTGGCCAGCCCAATCCCCGGACCTTAATCCGATAGAAAACTTGTGGGGTGACATCAAAAATGCTGTTTCTGAGGCAAAACCAAGAAATGCAGAGGAATTGTGGAATGTTGTCAAATCATCCTGGGCTGGAATACCTGTTCACAGGTGCCAGAAGTTCTCAGAAACCGTGGTTACACAACTAAATATTAGTTTAGTGATTCACAGGAATACTAAATCCTTAAGATTTTTTCAGTTTATACAGTAAATATTTGGAGTTTGTAATGAAAAATGCAGACACTGCTATTTTTTTCAACAGCCCAATGGTCATTTTTCTTCATTTTCTGTAAAGTAATTAAAATATTCATACATTTTTCTTCATGTTTTGATGTAGAATATAATGTGCAGTGTTCCCAATGCATGGAAATAAAAACTATTATAAGGATTTTGAGCTTTACTCACGTTTTTAAACACACTATTATTTTGAACACAACTGTAGTTATATAGTTAACTACAGGGTCACTTACATTGTCCGACCTTAAATTAGTAGTTTGAATTTTTTGTCGGATATTCTCAATTTTGTCATTAAAAAATTCATGAAGTCGTTGCTACTCCATACTGCAGGTGTGCATGTGTCTATAGTGGACTTATTCCTGGTTAATTTTGCTACAGTATTAAATAGGAATCTAGGATTATTTTTGTTATCTTCTATTAGGGAGGAGAGATATGTTGATCTCGCAGCACTAAGAGCTTTTCTATACTTCAGGAAGCTCTCCTTCCACGCTAATTTGAACACTACCAATTTTGTTTGACGCCATTTATGTTCCAATTTTCGAGTGGTCTGTTTTAATGTGCGAGTGTCATCATTATACCAGGGTGCTAATTTTTTGTCTCTGACCATTTTCCTTTTTAGAGGAGCTACATTATCTAAAGTATGGTGGAATGTTGACTCTAAGCATTCAGTTGCCTGATCAAGTTCTGCAGGGGCTGACAGTGACCCAATCAAAGTTGATAACTCTGGGAGATCATTTATAAAGCTCTGTGCAGTAGTTGATGTGAATGTATGTTTAATACAGTAGCGTGGTGAGGTGCATATATTATTACTCAGACATATTTTGAATGAGATGAGATAATGATCTGAGATAACTTCAGACTGTGGAAGTATGACTATATTGTCTACGTTTAATCTGAATGTTAGTATTAGATCGAGGGTGTGACCACCATTATGGGTCGGTCCTATGACATTCTGATTAATCCCGACTGAATCTAAAATGGACACAAACGCTGTTTTTAAAGGGTCTTCTGGGTTATCGAAGTGAATATTAAAATCTCCGACAACTAAAGCTTTGTCTAAGGAAATAACCAGATCTGAGATAAAATCTGCAAATTCAGAAAGAAACTCAGAATATGGCCCCGGGGGCCTGTAAATAATAAGCAATGGAATTAACTGGGTAGACTTATTTTTCGAGGCTACATACATTATATGAGTATGAAGAACTTCAAATGTATTAAATTTATAACCAGGTTTTTGTGTTACACCTAGATAATCGTTATAAATAACCGCGACGCCTCCTCCTCTGCCAGTTAGACGAGGCTGGTGTATATAACTGTATCCAGGAGGACTCGCTTCATTTAATGCTATATATTCATTTGGCTTAATCCATGTTTCTGTTAAACACAGTACATTAAACTCCTGATCAGTAATGAGTTCATTAACCATTAGCGCTTTAGATGTAAGAGATCTAATATTTAATAGCCCCACCTTTAGATCAAAGGTGCTGGCAGCAGCAGTACAGTCAGTCTGATCTAATTTTATATTGATTAGGTTGCTGGAACAAACTCTCTGAATATTTCTACTTTTTTGCTGAGGAACAGACACAGTCTCGATGTAGTGGACCCTGAGTGACATCTCTGTGCAGCTAGCAGACAGTCAGTTTAGCCTGTTCGTCTGCTCCCTGGCCTTGGCTCTGGATTGTCAGAAATGAACTAGGCCTGTTCTGAGACTATGACCTATGCTGCAGGAAATGAGAGCAGCACCTTCCCGAGTGGGATGGATACCGTCCTGCCCTAACAGGCCAGCAGTGCCCTCAAAATTAGCCCAATTATCTATAAAGCCCACACTGTTTTCAGAGCACCACCTGGACAACCAGCAGTTCAGCGACCATAACCTGCTGTAAGCTACATCGCCACGCCGCATTGGGATGGGCCCAGAGCATACTACAGCATCAGACATCACCTTTGCTAACACCTCTACAAAGTTACTCTTAGTAACCTCAGACTGACGAAGGCGTATATCATTAGCTCCTGCATGGATAACTATCTTTGAGAACCTGTGCTTGCCTAGGACCCTAAGATTGCCTGCTATGTCCGGCGCCCTGGCTCCCGGTATACACCTGACTAAAGCTGCTGGTGCCCCTAAAGGCTGAGCTAATTTCACATGCCATATGATGGAGTCCCCTATAACCAGAGCTCTTTCAGGTTTCTCAGCGGGTGCATCACTAAGGAGAGCAAACCTGTTCGACACGTGACGCGGAGAGGAGTGGTGCTCCCGTAGGCGAGCCTCAGCGGTAGCTTTGGCTCTACGCTTATGCCGCCGAGCCGTCACCCATTTGCCCCGCTGTAAGGGCTCTAATGCTGGAGTTGGGGGATTACTAACTCCACCTTGGGCATCCAGACTTTCCCCTACAGAAACTACACTGTTCTCATTCTCACTGGCCTTCTCTAAAGCCTAGATATGCGCTTCTAACACTGTAAACCTGGTGGCCATGTTTGTTTGCAAATTGTCCCAGTCGCTCGCTAGCATGGAAGTTTTGTTTCCAACGTGTGACGTCATGTTGTCTTGACGACCATGCAATATTGTAAACCATATTCAATGCTCATTCTCCATCGTGTAGAGTGACGTAATACACATAGGATAAGCGATATGCTATCAATATTGCATACTATCAAACCAAATGAATGAAACCTGCTAGAAGGGAATAGAATATGTTCTTATTCCATCAAAAAAGTGTCTTGTATGCATAATAACGGATGATATTTATAAATTCGTTCTTTGTTTCAGAAGAAGTGACACTGACTACTTTAGTTCAGGACTCTCAAGAATTCCTGAAATGTTTTCCAGGAATGCTTCGTGGTTGGGAATATCAGCACTTATTAGCTCTAGTAATGTTCTGTGCCCCGTTTGCTCTGATAAAATTGTTGCTTCTGCCAGGAGAGCTTCCAGATGCTTCACTTTCTCTGCTCTCTGTTCCTCAAAATATACTTTGCAGTACACTTGAATTGTCTCATGATATTAAATTCTTTAATTATGTAATCGTCTTTTGAAATAAAAGGGACACGCATTTGCTGTGACTCTTGATGAAAAAGCTCAGTTCTTCTTTCCAGGTCTTAAAATTGCTTCTTTTCACTGTTAACTGTGTTCCTCTTGTCTGTAGCTGTGACTAAATATCATTCAGTAAATGAATTTTGCAGGTTTAGTTGGGGGGGGCTCTTGCAGTTTAGCTAACTGTGTTAATGCAGTCTGCTGCCACCATCAGGTGAATGGAAAAATTGCAATGTGCTGGTCAGTGGGTCATCTATTGTACATTCTATTAGGGAAGCTGTGGGATAGTTAACATCTGTACATGGGCGTATTTGGGGCCGGACTTTGGACACACCTGCTGTAGAGAGGAGGGATTTATCACTGAGGTCGATGCGTTGCCAACAATCTAATGCGTTAAAGATGCATATGAAGCAACTGCTACTGCGAAGCAGTGCAATTTAACATGATTCAATCGATATGATGTGATGCAAAAGAATGATACTATGCAATTCAATATGTAGCTCTTCGTCCTCCATTATAACAATCCTCCATGTTACTCGAGGAGGGATTTTTATTTTGAAATCCCGTTGGAGCCACGCCTCTAACTTGGGCAAGATTTGGCCCTGTGATTAGCAGTGGAGATGAGAAAGTGTTTGAGAAACAGTTTAGGGAGTAGGAATTGATCTCATCTCATCTCATTATCTCTAGCCGCTTTATCCTGTTCTACGGGGTCGCAGGCAAGCTGGAGCCTATCCCAGCTGACTACGGGTGAAAGGCGGGGTTCACCCTGGACAAGTCGCCAGGTCATCACAGGGCTGACACATAGACACAGACAACCATTCACACTCACATTCACACCTACGCTCAATTTAGTCACCAGTTAACCTAACCTGCATGTCTTTGGACTGTGGGGGAAACTGGAGCACCCGGAGTAAGCCCACGTGGACACGGGGAGAACATGCAAACTCCGCACAGAAAGGCCCTCGCCGGCCACGGGGCTCGAACCCGGACCTTCTTGCTGTGAGGTGACAGCGCTAACCACTACACCACCGTGCTGCCCGGAATTGATCTAATTATAAAATTATTATTTTAAAAAATAGTGGTCACATTTCTAAATAATAAAGGCATCGGGGCTCTACTAAACAATTGTATATTAATAAATCAGATTTCACCGAGGGGCGGCACGGTGGTGTAGTGGTTAGCGCTGTCGCCTCACAGCAAGAAGGTCCTGGGTTCGAGCCCCGTGGCCGGCGAGGGCCTTTCTGTGTGGAGTTTGCATGTTCTCCCCGTGTCCGCGTGGGTTTCCTCCGGGTGCTCCGGTTTCCCCCACAGTCCAAAGACATGCAGGTTAGGTTAACTGGTGACTCTAAATTGACCGTAGGTGTGAATGTGAGTGTGAATGGTTGTCTGTGTCTATGTGTCAGCCCTGTGATGACCTGGCGACTTGTCCAGGGTGTACCCCGCCTTTCGCCCGTAGTCAGCTGGGATAGGCTCCAGCTTGCCTGCGACCCTGTAGAAGGATAAAGCGGCTACAGATAATGAGATGAGATGAGATGAGATTTCACCGATGCAAATGTGAGAAATGATGCATCCTGAGTTCATCCCAAATTGTATCTAATGCACGCTGTTTTAAATGGGGCAGTCGTTTTGTGAACATTTAAATTGGTGCACTGATGCAAATCAGGGAATCTTACCATCGCTAGTTGAGAAGCATACATATAAATTCTAGCCAATTAATTTTATATTCAAAGAGGATATAATGAAATATTTGGAAAATTTTAAGTGTGTGTTTGAAGGAAACTTCTGCTCGCATAGAGAAAAATGCCTGTGCTTGTTAAAGATGGGGTAAATTAACCTTGACGATGATGTTGCATTTCCAGATGGCTTCAGTGCGAGAGCAAAAAGTACCAGTGAACAAGGACAACCTTGTCTCATTGAGTACTGTAATGGAAACGTAGAAGAATAGAAGGTCCCAGTTGTTACAGGGGTGTTAAAGCTCTCACTTTTAAGCAAATAATACTGCATTCAGCTTACTTCAGAAGTGGGGAGACCGAACTCGGAATTACATCATTTTCAACTTCCATGTCTTATAGTGGAAGGGGAAAAGACATAATGAACTTCTCCATGTTTGTGTTTTGTTAATAGTAAACTTGCAAGCTATCTGTCATCAGTGATGTATATTTTCCTCCTCAGAACAGTAAGCTGTAGACTCTGTGTAAGGTTTTATTCCTTTGTAAGGATAAATAATTGTAAGTATTTATTTTGTGACAAAATTGTAAGGATTTATTCTGTTCAGTTAAAATGACCTTCTGTCTCAGCTAGACATTGTTTAAAAATTCCATTCTGTCTGAACATTGCTATCATATCATCAGAACATTCTGCTTATTTTGATGTGAAATGTGTATTATTGATAAGATCACTGCGCCAAGGTCTGCAATGATGTCAGACACACCCACACACACCCACAGCTGCATATCCAACGTGTATTTGGGATTAAAAGTTAGATTTAAAGCCATGATTTAAGTTAGTTTTATAGCTACATGTGATTTAGGATTGTTAGATTTAACCAGTCTCTTCAGTGTTGAATTTGAAATTGAAATGATTGAATGTTAGATTTAATGTTAGATTTAAAGCTGCATTAAGTGATTCATGTTAGTTTTATAGTTTTATAAATTTATATTAGCCTTATTGTTGCACAAGGTGTTAAGACTTTATGATTTTAATATTTTAGAGCTTTTTAAGATCCTTTATTATTTTAGACTATTACATATACTATAACAGTGATTTTAAACTATTCCTGTGTAACCTGACCTTCGTCCAGTGGAGAAGACACTTCTTTGTTAGACTAAACATAGTCTTTGTTTAAAATTGTCATGATTGATCCAAGGTTTCACTCACATACACACGTATAAAACCCCTGTATACTCTCGTCTCAGGGGGGACTTGCGAATAAAGATTGCGAACTAAAGATTGTGGGGTTCCTTTCTTTTTTCTGCGACTCACCCCCAGACGTCTGGGTGACACGAGGGGACTGATCTCGAGATGGTGAGGGCCAGAGGTGAAAAAAACCCTAACACTCTGTTATAGATTTAACAAGTTAATGTGTCTGTATGTTGATTGATCTAAAGCTAATTCTTGTCTTATTGAAATGTGTTTTTTTTAAAAAAGCGCTACTGTGTTTCTTGTCCATGCTGTGAGCGGCCATTTTGATTTGACGTCAGGTGCTGGACCTCGAGCTCGGTTGATGAGATTGTCCTGAGTTTCATGTGTGTGGGGGGGATCCTTTGGGTTTTCCTAGTAGGATGTCAGGAGTTACGAGTTATGACCTAACTTGCTTAGATCCTCCTGTGCCTATTTGCACATTAGGCAGCAAGTTTCCACCATTTGGATTTGTCAGCCGCAGCTTCATCAGCCTTCTCCCAGGGGATGTTCATTCTCTTTAGGTCCTCCTCCATGTGATCTTTGGCCTTCCCCTTTTTCTCTTGCTGACTGGTGGTGTCCATGTTATTGCTGTTTTTGCATGGCGGCGGTCTGGCAGGCGTAAGATGTGGCCTGCGAGCCGTAGTCTTCTTTCGGTGACAGGTTCACTCAAAGGTCATGATCTGGCCCTCCGCAATATTTCCTCATTTGTAACATGGTCCTGCCATCTCACTTTTAGGGTCTTCCTCAGGCTTCTTTGGTGAAAGACATCCAGCTTTTTGCTTACACAGGCTGTACGATTCCAGGTCTCACTGGTGTAGATAGCTGTGGGGATAACTATGCTGTTGTAGAGTCGGAGTTTTGTGTCACAGTCTATGGTGTTTATGACCTAAAGTCCTCCACAAATCCACAACCAGCCACAGATATTGACACTCAAGTCGGCTGAAGGCTTTTTCTGCATCCAGTGGAAAAAAAAAAAAACAGCACTGAGTTCAATGTTATATTTATCACATGTAGGAGACTCTGGTCCGGGTTCGAGCCCCGTGGCTGGCGAGGTCCTTTCTGTGTGGAGTTTGCATGTTCTCCCCGTGTCCGTGTGGGTTTCCTCCGGGTGCTCCGGTTTCCCCCACAGTCCAAAGACATGCAGGTTAGGTTAACTGGTGACTCTAAATTGAGCGTAGGTGTGAATGTGAGTGTGAATGGTTGTCTGTGTCTATGTGTCAGCCCTGTGATGACCTGGCGACTTGTCCAGGGTGTACCCCGCCTTTCGCCCGTAGTCAGCTGGGATAGGCTCCAGCTCGCCTGCGACCCTGTAGAACAGGATAAGCGGCTACAGATGATGGATGGATGGATGGATGTTCCAGTACTGTTAGTAGCAAAGAGTTTTGTTGATATTTTATTGTTTACAAGGATAGACAAAAAAATTTATTAAGGGTTCTAAAAGAAGAAACTCTGAAAAGAGAAAGGATGTAACAATAGGAACTATTGTTAAGAACTATTGTTTAATTCCTTGTTTCCGCAGGGGTTGTTTTATGTTGTTGTACCTTGGATAACAGACCGAGCTGGATGTATTAACCTCACATGCCGAAATTATTATTAAAAGTTTATAGCCCAGTTGGGTTGAAACTGCACAAGTATTATGAGAAGGAACAGACTTTAACAATGCCATAATAATTTGGCATAAGATATTTGTATTTACATTAATTTTTATACTAATTTTGTGCAAAAACGCACATTCACCTGTTCATACGTCATGTTCAGGAACAAACTAAAGTTAATGGCGCTAAAATGCCTGGAGAGAACGCCCCAGGACTGTCCGCTTTGCTCATACAGACTTCTTGTGCAGTGGGAAAAAAATGCCCTGCTATGTGTTCCATATGAAGAAGAACTATCGAGGAGACGACGGGGACAACCTCGAACTTCAATCATCATTTGGCAAGACTCCACCCAGAGAAGGAAATGACACACTATCAGGCTTTCGTCTAAACCGTGGAACAGGGGGGCTGCGCCCTCTTACTCTCGGCATGCGCCCCCTTACCGAAATGCTGATTGAACCCCAAGTCACACTTAGGCCATGCACTTATATGCTACTACACAACATGCAATCTTTCTCAAAACAATCTTTTCTCCATGAAAACATCCCAGCAACACCACGTGACAATGTGTCTGATCATCAAATACGTTATAATTACTCAAACTATTCTAATCATAGTAGATACACCGCCAGACGGTGCAAAAACAATCCGAATTGGCGTTTTCCAGACTGAGGCGCCATGTTGTTTAGTTGTTTACTTGTCGCGGCTGCTCTCGCGAGATGTGACATGGGTTACATACAAGGTCAGCTGACTTGTAGAGCGAGATTTCTCGAGACTGAATGACCTTTCACCCATCGGCGTGGGAGTTTTTGACAGAAGTAGTTCGCGAGTTGTTTTTGTTGACACTTGGGCCTTTAAAGATGTCATCCCGCGGCACGAAATGGAAGAAAGCCAAAGACTGTCCGGGGCAGAAGATGATTACTTCTTTCTTTTTCAATGTTGACAAACAATTTGTTACAATTTCCCTCTCAGATAGCCTCAGAATGTCCCATTATAGTCTCAATTTTTCAAAGGCTTCGCACGGCGGAGGGGGGGACAGACAACCCCCCCCAGTCGCTTCGCTCCCTCGCCATAGTGAGCGCCCTCATACTAAATTTTTCGAGAAAAACCCCTGACTATGGTCATTGCTCTGTTGATAGTGGGTGGAGTTTGCTTGCTGAGCGATGAACTACAGTAGCTAGTGTTAACCCTCTCTCATGTTCATTGCCCTATTGATAGTGGGCAGGGCTTGCTGAGCTATGTAACGTTAGTCCAACACAGTAGCAGAGGTGTTTTCACATAAAGGCAGTAACAGACACCGTCACATGGTGTGGTTGGAGTCTTGTTCTCGGACTCGACTGAAAATTTTCTTTAATGACTTGGACTTGACTTGGACACTGGGGACTCGAGACTGGACTCAAGGTTTAGTGACTCGACTACAACACTGTTTTCTTCTGATTAGAATTGTATCTCCTCTCATTTATCATGTGAATTCAGTTCTGATGGATGTTTTGGGTCGATCTTCCCTCGGGGAACAAAACTTAGTCCTTTGTTGATGTTCCTGTTGTGAACAGTTTGTGGTGGAAGTTGGTCCTCTCTCACTTGCACTGTCACATTTCAGTTCTGTTTGATATTTTGGTCATCATGGTTGTTTTGATGGCAGGCCAGATGGGCGCCTACATCCTTGATGTTCTGGTTTATTTTATACAATCATTTTCTTGTTCATCATAATGAAAGGTGTCAATCGTTTTGAAGGATCTATACAGTAAACATTAAGAAGCTAGACTACTTAGAGATTATTTCAAAAGCAAAATTTTGGTTCATGAACTAATCCAGAGCCAATTGTTTTACATTAATCTGCTCTAGAGAATGTACTTTTGGAGCGTGGCTGTGGGGATTTGTGTCCATTCAGCTAGGAAAGCGTTAGTGAGGTCAGGCGCTGATGGTGGGTGTCAAGTTATCTTTGGTTTTACTCAGTTCTTGCCCAAACTTGAAAAGAGCCTGGTCTGAAGGACGCAAAGGGACAACTCAAACCTTCCTTTACTTGTAGTTTATTGAGGTTTTCAGTTTTGTTTTCCAGGTAGATTTAGCAGATGATCAGTAGATAGTTGATAGATAGTGGATTTAGATTGGTAGTAGTTAGCTTAGGTTGAATTTAGGTTGATAACCTTTAAAGTAAACATTTTAGTCCCAGTAAATAGGCAAGCAACTGAATCTCATTAGACAGGCTGCAAGCAGGGGCGTGTTTAGCCTATTTTTGGGGGTGCTCAAGCACCCCCAAAAACGAGCTCAGCACCCCCTAGCTCAGCACCCTCAAAACACTGCTTTTGGACGTAATTTTCAAAAATAAGTGCCCTTGCGCACTGCGCAATGAATGTGTGCGTTCTTGAATTCATCTGTTACGTGATAGTTCTATGACCAGTAAAATACCTCTCCTCCTTGCGTCCCCTCTGATTGGGCTGCCTGTCCGCGCGAGTGCTTGCTACGACATGGTGTTTTTTTTAACTGGATTCCACGCCGATGAGGAACTAACGTGGAAATAAACGCGGAATAAACGTGGAAACACTATAGTTCAAGCCAGGTGCCTCTGTCAGCTCTGGGGGCTAAGCACCCCCAAAGATCAGATGCTAGAATCGCCCCCGGCTGCAAGTCTGAATTAACATGATTAAATACTGAAACAATCACAATTTTTACATTTCAAACTTGATTTTAACATTTAATTTAATATTACAAATGTCCATTTCCCTACCAGTTGCGTCTTGACTGTAAGCTGAGTAAGTTTCTGTGTATTCCTTTGTTCACAAACTTTTCTCCCATGCAGGTGCAGGCTGCTACAGGAAGTTCAAGGTGATCTCTGGCTACTAACACACACTGATTCTCTCTCTGCCCCCTGCAGGTTTGGAGCTGAGACGCGAGTGAATGTTTGTGAATGATTCCATGAATTGAAGTTTAAGTGAATGAGTTATCAGTTTGTTTTCAATGTGCTTTGAGTTGACGTGACAGTGGGTGAGGAGGCCTGGGGTGCAGTCAGTGTTCCAGTTCATCCCAAAGGAACAGATTGGGGGAGAACCACATACAGTGGTGCTTGAAAGTTTGTGAACCCTTTAGAATTTTCTATATTTCTGCATAAATATGACCTAAAACATCATCAGATTTTCACACAAGTCCTAAAAGTAGATAAAGAGAACCCAGTTAAACAAATGAGACAAACATATTATACTTGGTCATTTATTTATTGAGGAAAATGATCCAATATTACATATCTGTGAGTGGCAAAAGTATGTGAACCTCTAGGATTAGCAGTTAATTTGAAGGTGAAATTAGAGTCAGGTGTTTTCAATCAATGGGATGACAATCAGGTGTGAGTGGGCACCCTGTTTTATTTAAAGAACAGGGATCTATCAAAGTCTGATCTTCACAACACATGTTTGTGGAAGTGTATCATGACACGAACAAAGGAGATTTCTGAGGACCTCAGAAAAAGCGTTGTTGATGCTCATCAGGCTGGAAAAGGTTACAAAACCATCTCTAAAGAGTTTGGACTCCACCAATCCACAGTCAGACAGATTGTGTACAAATGGAGGAAATTCAAGACCATTGTTACCCTCCCCAGGAGTGGTCAACCAACAAAGATTACTCCAAGAGCAAGGTGTGTAATAGTCAGCGAGGTCACAAAGAACCCCAGGGTAACTTCTAAGCAACTGAAGGCCTCTCTCACATTGGCCAATGTTAATGTTCATGAGTCCACCATCAGGAGAGCACTGAACAACAATGGTGTGCATGGCAGGGTTGCAAGGAGAAAGCCACTGCTCTCCAAAAAGAACATTGCTGCTCATCTGCAGTTTGCTAAAGATCACGTGGACAAGCCAGAAGGCTATTGGAAAAATGTTTTGTGGACGAATGAGACCAAAATAGAACTTTTTGGTTTAAATGAGAAGCGTTATGTTTGGAGAAAGGAAAACACTGCATTCCAGCATAAGAACCTTATCCCATCTGTGAAACATGGTGGTGGTAGTATCATGGTTTGGGCCTGTTTTGCTGCATCTGGGCCAGGACGGCTTGCCATTGTTGATGGAACAATGAATTCTGAATTATACCAGCGAATTCTAAAGGAAAATGTCAGGACATCTGTCCATGAACTGAATCTCAAGAGAAGGTGGGTCATGCAGCAAGACAACGACCCTAAGCACACAAGTCGTTCTACCAAAGAATGGTTAAAGAAGAATAAAGTGAATGTTTTGGAATGGCCAAGTCAAAGTCCTGACCTTAATCCAATGGAAATGTTGCGGAAGGACCTGAAGCAAGCAGTTCATGTGAGGAAACCCACCAACATCCCAGAGTTGAAGCTGTTCTGTACAGATGAACAGGCTAAAATTCCTCCAAGCCGGTGTGCAGGACTGATCAACAGTTACTGGAAATGCTTAGTTGCAGTTATTGCTGCACAAGGGGGTCACACCAGATACTGAAAGCAAAGGTTCACATACTTTTGCCACTCAGAGATATGTAATATTGGATCATTTTCCTCAATAAATAAATGACCAAGTATAATATTTTTGTCTCATTTGTTGAACTGGGTTCTCTTTATCTACTTTTAGGACTTGTGTGAAAATCTGATGATGTTTTAGGTCATATTTCTGCAGAAATATAGAAAATTCTAAAGGGTTCACAAACTTTCAAGCACCACTGTACTGTGTTTGGACATCAGGATTTACTTGTGTACTGTTTTCTCCATGAGATGTCCAGAGACAAGTTCAGACACTGAGCAGAGTAGAGGACTGTCTCAAAGGAAGGAAGGTCAGGAGAAGGACTTTGTTATCTGGTGAACGGGGCTGCATGTCTGCAGCATCCCGTTCTCTCAAACTATCACGCACAGCATGCACCTACTCTAAGAATCTGTTCCCTATTTTCACTTGTGTTCCTCAATGGACTTCCTTTTTTTTTTTGCTGCTTTTTTTTCCTTGAAGAAAAACCACAGCATCTTCTATAAACAGGAACCCAAGACTTCTCAGAACTTCCGTCCAGATATTCTTTTCCTGTTCGCTTACAGTCAAAAGGCTTTTTTTAGTTTTCCTGATTGTGCTCCTCGAGGACCTCCTGCAGTGTGTTCTGGATCTGAAAAAGCATCTAAGAGATGGTGTTTATAAGTAAATGCTGCAAAGCACATCCTCAGAGCATAATTTTCAACACCTGTGTATTAAAGTGTCAAAAAAACAAACAAATAAGGCACGGCCATTATATGAATGAGATGTGTCCAGTTTTGTCCTCGATACTAATTTCCAGGAGTTAAAAATTCCCAGAACTGATTATCAGCTGATTTAATGGCTAGATAATCAGAAATGAGACATTAGATGGCTTTAATGTTATGATTATAGCCAGTTATTCTGAGTTTTCCATCCTACAGTGAAATGCATTTCTTGTAAACACCATCTGCTTCAACTATGGGTCGATTTTCAGGTTCAAAATGTGAAGAAATTTCAAAACTGTGGAAAAAAAAAACCCAAAGTCTTTGTAATGTTTGCAGTTGGGATAAAGGTCATGGAGTGTCTTGACACATTGTCGGAAGGACATGACTACTACATGATGAGATGCTGGGATTCCCATTATGGCCAAATATTTGTGGACACTTGAATATCACGTGCCTTTTGAACATCTTATTCCACATTTAGTCCTCCCGTTGTTTTAATAGCCTCCACAACAACAAAAATGTCCAAATGTCCCCATCTGTCTATGTCTGCCAAAGAAACCAGCTTTGTGTCTCAAATCACACACTTCTGTAGCCTACTATTGACCACTACTGAATACTAAAACTAACCAATTTTCATCTTACAGTTAGTGATTGAATTTTAAAAACTTCCTATGTCGCCTTCAAAGCTACATAAATGTCAGACTTGTGTACCTGTTTTCTAGAGTTTCCAGATTAGTCAATAAATTTAAATGTAAGGTGGAAACTTAAATGGGGGAGCCATGGCTTAATGGTTATAGAGGCTGCTTTGGGACCAAAAGGTTGCTGGTTCAAGTCCCTGGACCAGCAGGAATGACTGACGTGCTCTTGAGCAAGGCACCTCAGCCCCAACTGCTGCTCTGGGTATGTTGTACAGTATGTTGCTCTGGATAAGAGCATCTGCGTAATGTAAGGCTGGAGTTTTAGATTTGAGACACAGCTCATGATGAAGGTGGAAGGTTTTAAAGAGCTTGGTAATGTTTTTAATGTCGCTGTGCATGAAATCATTGGATTTTTTTTACAGTACACTCTAGAGAATGTGATGCCTCCAGATGTAGAGAAGATACACAATGATTGTTTTAGAAATACTGTTCACGTTGCCTTGCATCTGTCTCAACCCCTGTGCTCGTGTTTGGCCATATCACACCACCCTGGTGTGGATTCTTTTCCTGTATCAACATACCCCGTTGTTTTATTCCATCTGTATTGTGACAATGGAGAGAGCCACGCCCTTTTAAACACCTCCTTTGTTGAGGGAATTTGCCTTTTCCTTGCTTAATTGGGGAAGACTGATGTTGCTGAAGAAGGTGTTGAGATCTTCTGAGTCTGCGTCCTCATGTGATGAGTACAGGTTTTGAAAGAACATTAAGTGAATGTTTGTTTATTAATCTGCCCAGAGGTTTATATGCTCTTTCCTGCTGAGGGCTTGATGACGGAGGTTGTTGATTTTTCTTTATGACTGATTACAGAAATACTTCGCAAAAGTCTAAGTTGGAATTTAATGGTGTATGAGACTATGTAAGTCATCTCAGACTGGGGGAAAAAAAATTCTGAACGATCCCATCCACTTCTGCATTTATTAGAGTGTTTGCAAAACAAAGCAATATTGTTCTTCCTAGATTTTTATTATTCCCTTTTTTCTTCTAACTGCGAATAATTCTTTTTTTTAAAGCTTAATGTTGAAACTTAGATATAGAGATGGACGGATAGATAGAGAGCTGTCAAGACTGCAGCAGTGACAGCTGACTAAGATATTTAAAATGTAGAAAAATGAAAACTAAGTTTCAACATTAAGCTTTCCCCCCCTCTCTCTCTCCATCTATCCATCCATCCATCTCTACATCTATCTATCTATTTCTTTGTTTACATCTCCAATCCCATTTCCAAAAAAAGTTAGGACGCTGTGTAAACTGTAAATAAAAACAGAATGTGATAATTTGCAAAGCATGGAAACCCGATATTTATTTGAAAACAGCCCAAAGACAACATCTCAGTTTGAACATTTGATAAATTTTATTGTTTTTTGAAAAATATATGCTCATTTTGAATTTAGTGCCAGCAACACGTTTAACACAGGGCGGCACGGTGGTGTCATGGTTAGCACTGTTGCCTCACAGCAAGAAGGTCCTGGGTTCGAACCCAGGGGCCGGTGAGGGCCTTTCTATGTGGAGTTTGCATGTTCTCCCCATGTCTGCATGGGTTTCCTCCGGGTGCTCCGGTTTCCCCCACAGTCCAAAGACATGTGGTTAGGTTAACATAGGGTGGCCTTGGGCTGAGGTGCCCTTGAGCGAGGTACCGAACCCCTGACTGCTCCCCGGGCACTGTACTGTGGCTGACCACTGCTCTGAGTGTGTGCATGTGTTCACTGCTTCAGATGGGTTAAATGCAGAGGATGAATCTCACTGTGCTTGAAGTGTGCATGTGACAAATAAAGGTTTCTTCTTCTCCTCTTAAAAACATTTGAGACAGGAGCAACAAAAGACTGAAAAAAAAAAGTCTCACAACTAATTAGGTTAATTGGCAACAGGTGAGCAAAATGATTGGGTATAAAAAGAGCATCCCAGAGAGGCGGAGCCTCTCAGAAGTAAAGATGGGGCGGGGTTCACCGCTCTGTGAAAGACTGCGTGGGCAAACAGTGCAACAATGTAAGAATAATGAAACATTCTCAATGTAAAACTGTAAAGAATTTGTGGATCACATCATCTATGGTCCATAATATCATTAAAAGATTCAGAGAATCTGGAGAAATCTCTGTATGCAAGAGACAAGGCTGAAAACTGACATTGGATGCCTGTGATCTTCAGGCCCTCAGGAGACACTGCATTAAAAGCAGACACGTGTCTGTAGTGGAAATCACTGTATGGGCTCAGGAACACTTCAGAAAACCATCGTCTGTGACAACACTTCATTACTGCATCCACAAACGCAAGTTAAAACCAGATATAAACAATATCCAGAAACACCACCTTCTTCTCTGGGCCCGAGCTCTTTTACAATGGACTGAGGTGAAGTGGAAAACTGTCCTGAGGTCTGACGAATCTCATCTCATCTCATCTCATTATCTGTAGCCGCTTTATCCTGTTCTACAGGGTCGCAGGCAAGCTGGAGCCTATCCCAGCTGACTACAGGCGAAAGGCGGGGTACACCCTGGACAAGTCGCCAGGTCATCACAGGGCTGACACATAGACACAGACAACCATTCACACTCTCATTCACACCTACGCTCAATTTAGAGTCACCAGTTAACCTAACCTGCATGTCTTTGGACTGTGGGGGAAACCGGAGCACCCGGAGGAAACCCACGGGGAGAACATGCAAACTCCGCACAGAAAGGCCCTCGCCGGCCACGGGGCTCGAACCCAGACCTTCTTGCTGTGAGGCGGCAGCGCTAACCACTACACCACTGTGCTGCCCTGGTCTGACGAATCAAAAGTAGAAATTCTTTTAGAAATCATGGACACCACATCCTCCAGGCTAAAGAGGAGAGGGACCATCCGGCTTGTTATCAGTGCACAGCTCAAAAGCCAACATCTGTGACGGTATGATGGTGCATTAGTGCACATGACATGGGGAGCTTGTACATCTGGGAAGGCATCATTAATGCTGAATGATATAAACACATTTAAGAGCAATATGCTGCCATCCAGACAAAATCTTTTTCAGGAAAGGCCTTCCTTCTTTTAGCAAGACAAAACCGCTTTCTGCACAGATTACAACTGCATAGCTCTGTAGTAAGAGTCCAGGTGCTAAACTGGCCTGCTGTAGTCCAGACCAGTCTTCCTTTTAAAACATTTGGTGCATTATGAAGCATAAAATATGACAAATGAGACCCCGAACTGTTGAGCAACTGAAATTGTAAATCAGGCGAGAATGGGACAACATTTCTCTTTCAAAACTACAGCAATTGGTCTCCTCAATTCCCAAATGTTTATAGAGTGTTGTTTAAAAAAAAAAGATGATGCAACACAGTGGTAAACACGCCCCTCTCCCAACTTTTTTATTAATTTTTTTTAAATATGTTGCAGGCATCAAATTCAAAATGAGTAATTTAGAAAAAATTGAGAAATTTACAAAAAACAATGAAGTTTATCAGTCTGAACATTAAATATATAGTCTTTTTATTGTATTCAACTGAATATAGGTTGAAAAGAATTTGTTCATCATTGTATTCTGTTTTTATTTATGGTTTACACAGTCTTGCAGTTTTGTTTTTGAATTGGGGTTGTATTTTTAATGTGTCAGAGCAGAAGGTTCAAAAGTAGACCTACTGTTTAAACACACACACACACACACACACACACACACACACACACAGAGGTACTGGCCCTTGCAGTGTGGTGGGAGCGGATGCTGAAATACACTCCGTGTGAGTGCAGCAACGCAGCAGGTGGATCCAAACTGTTTTCCTTTTCCGATCCAGTATCTGAGAGAACCCTGGGGTCAGTGTAACTCGGTCTCCATCGCACTTTTACCTGAACTCAGGAAATGAGGGGGTGGGGGAGGGATTTTTCCATTCTTATTGTTAATGTTCCCAGATGGGAGGAATAACTTGGAAAAGCAGTTTCTAAACCTGGAGATTTGACAACGCAGCATATTAGACTTGAAATGAAACAAAATCATTCCCTTTAGGGTGACTGGGTTAAAAAAAAAAAAAGTCTGTCTATGTACAGTGTTTTGAAGGTTACGTTTAAAATGTGTCCCACAACAGATTACAGAATACATGTAATTTGTAATGTATTCTGTTAGATTGCTCAATGTGAGTAACGTATTCTAAATACTTTGGATTACTTTCAAATTATCTTACATTTCATGTACTAGTATGTGGCATTCATGAGATCCTGCTTGCTCAACTATTCTGTTGTTCTATCAGCTGGCTGAAAACATTCGAGGAACCCTGAAAATGCTATGAGAAGGTTCACAAAAGCCAATTGATGTTTTGTCTGAAAAAAAAGAAAGAGGGCTCAGATTAAAAACGAAAACATAAAGGCTACTGGTGCAAAATGAAGCAGCGAGCATGACAAAGTGTCCAGAAGAACTGCGGCTGGTTCTGGAAGATGCTCAGTAAAACCTACAGCTCATTTCCGCATAAAACTGCACTCGCTGGACCTGAGACAGATTTTTTTTTTTTAAAGCAAAGGGTCGTACTGACTTTATTTCATTTATTATGGCTCACTGATTACTGTTTATAGTATTTTTTAATGTTGAAACATTTCATTTCATTATTTTTTAAGCCACTTTTGGTCGACAGCATTTTTTACGTGTGCTTAAGACTTTTGCACAGCACTGTATATCAGTTTTCAGCCCATTTGTGAGTCTGTACACCGAGTGACACACCCAGGATTAAACTCTCTGAATCACACGAAGTGCCAACACCTGATACGGTTCTGAAGCACCCAGGACAGGACAGGTTTGATGGTGTGAGAGTGTGAGTGAAAAACTGGATGGTACTGTCCTACGAGGGTGAATAATTAGTTGTCAGCATTATTTTTTGCATAGATGAATGAATGAATGAAATGAGTCACATGGCCATGTTTGTCTCGCTGGCTTTGGGTTTGATGTGTGTCTTCACAGATCTATGAGCAGTGAAGCAACTCCCCATCTTGTTCATTAATTATTTGACAAAAATAAAAAGGAGAAGGAAAAGGAAAAACTTGACAAAAAAAGTATGCAGTTTCCCTTTTATATCAAATGTTGATGGGCAAAGACGGTCACATATTTGCTTCTTTAATTTTGCACTGTATCTGAATACAAAAAGATTTTTTTTTTAAATTAAACAATACAGTGCAGGAAGAGGCAGAAAGCCTAGCAGGCTTATTTGAAGTTTCCACCTAAAATAAAGTTGTACAATAAAAAAAAATTCATTTAATTTGAATTAAAATCTCCAAGGCTAATGTTGCAAACTCATAATGGATGTTTATGATCTCCAGTTTAGTGTGGTGCACCAACCATCACAGAATTTCCATTCATCAATCATTGTTCAGTGGTTCAGTGTGTCTAAGAACTTATTACATGAGATAACTTGTATGCAGGAAGTGAGACAAAAGAGAGAAGGCGAGATTTGTTTTCATGACCCGATCTTGAAAGGATGGCAAATGATTTATGAAAACAGTGAAAGTGGGTGTAGCCGTGGTCTTAGCTCCCCACGTCAGGCTGTTGGATGTGAACCATGTGGTTGAAGGAAGAATGACCATGGTACGAGTAACAGTGCATGGTATTAAACTTTCCATATTTAATTGCTATCGCCTAACTGAGGAATATGTCGAATCCACTAACAGTCATTTTATCAAATGCACCATAAAATGATAAAGTCTAAAAATGATCATCCATCATTTAAAATTATAGCCGCTAGCGATTTTAATGCAACTATTGGAGTGGGCTGCAACCCTAGTAGATGGCATAGTGTTGGCCAGTACAATGACAACAACTCCACTAGTTTTAATGGGTCACGATTAATACAAGTAAAAACAGCAGAAATTAATAACCTGCACTTACTCAATACCATGTTCGCTACAAAATCGGATGAACAGGGATGGCTATTTGTATCCAACCTTGGTTATAAACAGAGACTTGACTACATCATGGCTGAGTGGTATGTAAAACGGGCAACTAAGAATTGCAGGGTGTTTCCCAAACAGAGTGAGCCTTTTGAATCTGACCATCGTGTTGTCATAATGCAAGCCTGTTTCCCAACAAGAAGGAAAGCTAAGCAGATATTTTCCAATAAAACTCCATCTGAAGTCAGCCAGGATGTCCGATACCTGAGAGATGATCTATCCATCCGAGCTAAGTACAGTGCCAAACTGGACCAGCTCATGGAACCTGAACCGAACTCACAACAACTAGATGAGATGGAGCAATTCATTGTTAATGCAATCAAACAAGTGTCCAAGGAAACAATCCCCTCTAGAGCCAAAAAACATATCGAAAAACCATGGGTGAACCAGGAATACCAAGAATTACTATTAAAGCACCATAATGAGAAAGACCCACCAAGAAGAAAGTCTCTTGGAAATGATATGAAGAAACTCTGCATCAAGCTGAAAAACGTCTACTTTAAAATCAAGGCAGATCAGATTGACCTAGCAAGCGAGTATCGAAAGGCTGAAGAGGAATTTAGATTGATGAAACAACATCTTTATATAAATGATATGTGCAGTGCCTCTGGCGGGAAATTTCAGAATGGCAGTGAGGTGAGGAAAGGACTCTCCAAACATTTTTCCGAATTGGATGGATTTATTGGTGAATTATGCCACCAAAAAAGAACTTTACAGTCGAGGAAGGCGAGGACATTAAAAAGTCACTTGACTTTCTGGCAGAAGAGGTTTCTGTTATTAAACAGCAACAGAAAACCATCATGGACCTGGTGACGGAAGTGAAGTCGCTCAGGCTGCAGAACGCCGAGAAGGACTGGCGTCTCGCCCACCTGGAAAGCAGAGTTGCTGAATTAGAACAGTACACCAGGATGAACGACGTCATCGTCACTGGGATTCAGATTAAACCCCGGTCATATGCAAAAGCAGTGACAAGGGAGGGAGAATCTGATGAACTGGGCAGCAACTCCGTGGAGCAACAAGTGTCGGCATTCCTACACTCAAAGGGAATTGATATTGATTGCAGCAACGTCAAGGCCTGCCACATTCTACCCAGGAGAGACAAGGAGAACACCGCCATCATCATGAGATTCATCAGCCGGAAACATAAAGCTGCACTGCTGAAACAAGGAAGGAAACTGAAAGGTGCAAACGTCTACATCAATGAGCACCTGACAGAACACAATCCTGACATCACCAGAAAAGCACGGCATCTGAAGAAAGAAAATAAAATTCAATCTACATGGATCACCAACTGCAAAGTATTCATCAAGCTGAATGGTCCACCAGAGGAGGCGAGAGTTCTGGTCATATGGAACATCGAGGACTTGGACAAATACCAGTGATGGCTATCGGGACTGTACAGTAATCAATACCGACATGACACTACACCAAACTCAACCATGACACACACCGAAATAACTCTTTCATCCATTACTCGGAACACTACTCGGCTCACGCAATTGCTTGTTGATTATGAAAATCTGAAACCGAAACCACATGAATTCACTGACCATAAACTATTGGATACAGAAAATGACACAGACCCGGACAATAACTTTCTCTCAACCATTAATGACAGTTGCCACCATTACAGAGAGGAACAGTACAATCAGTCCACTCAGGCTGTGGGGAAATTATCAATTATACACTTCAACAGCAGAAGCATGTACGCTAACTTCAGACACATCAAGAAATACTGAAGGCAGTTTACTCATCCATTCAGCATAATTGCCGTATCGGAGACCTGGATTGACCTGGAGAAAGGAGTGGATTTCCAACTGGCTGGATATGAATTTAATTCTATAAACAGGAAAAATAAAGGTGGAGGAGGAGTGGCGGTGTATGTGGACTGTAATTTGAATTATAAGTTAATAGATGGCATGACAACAGTGATTGATAATTTATTAGAATGTTTAATAATCGAAATTAATATTGAAAAAAGTAGAAATGTATTAATTAGCTGTATATATAGAGCGCCAGAAACTAGTATAGAGGCGTTTAAGGACTGGGTAGAAAAGACATTTACAGTAGATAATAAAAAAGTTCTCTTCATTTGTGGGGATACTAATATTGATCTGTTGTCCTCCTAATAAGCACAGTATGACTGAGGAATTTATTAATACCATGTACAGTATGGGTCTCCACCCAAAAATCACCAGACCCACCAGAATTACTGACCATAGTGCTACCTTAATAGATAATATATTTACCAATGATATAGATAATAACATTATAAGCGGAATATTAATCAATGATATTAGTGATCATCTACCAGTTTTTACAATTTATGACTGTAATCATAAGAGAAATGTGACAGACCATAAACTTAAGTATAGAAGAGTTAGGACTGAGGAGGCCATGTTTGTATTAAATAAGGATTTATTACTGCAAGACTGGGAATCAGTTTATATAGAGAATAGCATTGATGGAGCATATGATAACTTTTTAAGTATATTCAAATTATTATATGATAAAAAATTGCCCACTGAAGCAATATAGTACAAAACAAAACTATAATGACCAACCTTGGATTACTAAGGGATTACAAAATGCCTGTAAGAAGAAAAACACTCTATATAGAGAATTTATTAAATTAAGAACCAAAGAGGCAGAAAATAAATATAAAAAATATAAAAAGCTAACGAGTATTATAAGGAGATGTAGGAAGGATTATTATGGTAAATTAATATATAATAGCAAAAATAATATTAAAGGAATATGGAATATATTAAATAGTATTATTAAAGATGGTTCTGGACAAATACATTACCCTAAATACTTTAATGACAAAGGTATCGAAAATTATAACATGGATGTAGTTGCTAACAGTTTTAATAATTTTTTTGTTAATGTTGGACCAAGATTAGCTCAAAAGATCTCTGATCCGGTAACAAATGATGATTGTATAGATAATATTATAAAGAGGAATTCTTGTTCTATGTTTCTGACACCAGTAGATGAGAAGGAAATTATTGATATAAATGTAGTAATAAAATATCCACAGATTGTAATGATATTGATATGAAACTAGTGAAAACTATTATTGGGGGGATTTCTAAACCATTAACACACATCTGTGACTTGTCATTTCAAACCGGTACATTTCCAAGCAATATGAAAATAGCAAAAGTAATTCCATTGTATAAATCTGGGGACAAACACAACTTCACAAATTACAGACCTGTTTCTTTACTTCCTCAATTCTCCAAAATTCTTGAAAAACTATTCAATAACAGATTCGATAAATTCACTGAAAAATACAAACTACTCAGTGATAGTCAATATGGATTTAAAGCAAATAGATGAACAAAGATGGCACTAATGGAATCAGTTGAAGAAATCAGTAACTCTATAGATGATAAGAAACATGTCGCTGGGATATTTATTGATCTTCAAAAAGCTTTTGATACTATTAATCAAGATATATTAATTAATAAGATGGAACAATATGGGATAAGGGGAGCTGTATTAAATTGGATAAAAAGTTATTTGAGCAACAGGACACAATTTGTGAAGTTGGGTGACTCTGTCTCAACTCGTTTGAATATTGATTGTGGTGTCCCTCAGGGGTCAGTATTGGGTCCTAAACTGTTTATTCTTTATATAAATGATATGTGCAATGTATCAAAGATATTTAAGATGGTATTATTTGCAAATAACACAAATATGTTTTGTTCTGGAACAACTCAACTCTCAACTCAACTCAACTTTATTTATTAGCACTTTAAAACAACCATAGTTGAAAACAAGGTGCTGTACATAAAAGACATAAAACAATTAAAAGCAATGAAATAAATAAAAACAGACAGTCAAACAGGTGTTTCATTGTTTTTAAAAGCAATTAGAAACAATAAAACAATAAATAAAAGCAAACCATGAAAACACTAAAACAAGAGCAGAGTCTCATGCGGAGTTAAAAGCCAAGGAGTAAAAATGGGTTTTAGGACTAGTTTTAAAAATGGACAGTGAGGAAGCTTGCCTAATGTGCAATGGTAGCTCGTTCCATAATTTTGGAGCAGCAATGGAGAAAGCTCTGTCCCCTCTGAGCTTCCGTTTGGACCTCGGTACCTCCAGGAGCAGCAAGTCAGCTGACCTGAGGCACCGAGCAGGAGCGTAGGGTTGAAGGAGCTCAGAGAGGTAAGGGGGGGGACCATTTAAAGACTTAAAAACAAATAAAAGAACCTTAAAATGGACTCTAAAGTGCACAGGCAGCCAGTGGAGGGAGGCCAGAATGGGAGTTATGTGCTCCCTCTTACATGCTCCAGTTAGGAGGCGAGCGGCTGCATTTTGCACCAGCTGGAGACGTGCGAGGGAGGACTGGCTAACTCCAAAATAAAGTGCATTACAGTAATCCAGCCAAGATGTTATGAAGGCGTGGATTACTGTCTCAAAGTGCGTTTGTGCAAGGAAAGGCTTCACCTTTGCCAGCTGCCTAATTTGAAAGAAGCTAGACTTCACTACGGAACTAATTTGCCGATCCAATTTAAAATCACTGTCCATCTTAAAACCCAAGTTTGTGACTGTTGGCTTTACATAGTCTGCCAAAGGGCCCAAATCAACGGGCAAGGGTTCACAAGAGCCGCTGGGGCCAAACACCATCACTTCTGTTTTATTTTCATTAAAATTTAAAAAGTTCAAGGCCATCCAGGCCTTGATGTCTTCGAGACATGACAGAAGTGGTGTGAGGGAGAGAGCATTTTTTTCCTTCAGTGGCACATATATCTGACTATCGTCTGCGTAACAATGAAAGGAGATGCCATGGTTTCTCAGGATGGAGCCCAGGGGCAATAAATACAAAGAAAAAAGCAGCAGCCCTAAAATGGACCCCTGTGGGACCCCATACAACAGTGGAGCAGAACTGGACTCCAAATTTCCAAGGCTTACACTCATGCTTCTGTCAGCCAGATATGAAATATGGAACAAATTTACATGAGTTAGAAAACATAATCTCTTCAAAATTGTGCAGGTTAAAAAGTTGGTTTGATCGAAATAAATTATCATTAAATCTGTCTAAAACAAAAATCATGTTATTTAATAATTATAAAATAAATAGGGCAATAAATGTACAGGTAGATGGTGTTGATATTGAAAGAGTTTCTAATAATAAATTTCTTGGGGTAATAATAGATGATAGAATTAATTGGAAATCACATATAAAATACATACTAATGAAACTATCAAGAAGCATATCTGTGTTGAGTATAGCTAAGCACGTCCTGGACTATAATTCACTCCGCATTCTTTACTGTTCCCTGGTTTTACCGTACTTAAATTACTGCTCAGTGGTGTGGGGAAATACTTATAAATGTTCACTTCATGCAATAACTATACTTCAAAAAAGAGCTATAAGAATAATTCATAGTGCTGGTTACCGAGATCATACTAATTCACTATTCTTAAATTCAAAATGTTTAAAATTCAGGGATATTATAGAATATAAAACTGCCTTAATAGTATACAAAGTAAGGAATTATAAAGTACCAAGGAATATCCAAACAATGTTCTCGGATAGAGAGGGGGGCTATAATTTTAGGGGGAAATTGAAATGTAAAATTCACAGTGCTAGGACAACGTTAAAAATGTTCAGTATTTCTATTTGTGGAGTAAAGCTATGGAACAGTTTGAATGTGGAGCTCATGAAATGTACAACTATAAACCAGTTCAAAAAAAGGTATAAGGAACAGATCTTTATGAGGTATAGGGAGGAGGAATTACAATAACATTCTATTGATAATATAAGTGTATATATGTGGGTATGGGTACATACGTGTTGGGGTTCAACCCCAGTCAGAGACCCCGATTCCTTCGTGGGCCCCCCTCGGATCCGAGGACGAATGAAACAGGTCGATAGAAACAGACAGGGGAACACCAGAGAGTTCACATGCCAGTTTATTCGCACAGTCACCTCATCAAAATGGAAACATTCTTGGAAACATCTTACAATGAGAATATGTCTGAAAGAGAGAGAACAATTAAACAACTAACAGGATTAAACTCATAACTAAATTAGGTTAATGCTTTTAAACTAAAAACCCTTAGAATCATAAGATCTTAACTATAATTATAATGTCATTATGAAACTAATCTAAAACTATAAAACTAACATTAATCACAGAATGCATTCATTAATTACGGGATCCAAATCACTACCATAGTATATTTCAAGCTTTTAAGAAGCTATAAACTAAGTTTCAACTAAATTAATTAACATAAACATGAACCTTAATTCTACCATTTCAGAGTGTGTGTGGGTCGATCTGACACCAAAACAGACCTTGGTGAATCTTTCAGACACCTCTCTGAATGAATACACATTCATATCAAAAAATAAACAAAATGTTCCCGAACAATGTCCAGCCGGGACAGAAGGTCATTTTTAACTGAACCTTAAGTTAATCCTTAATTTTGTCACCATTTTCATAAATTACTGCCTTCTGGTCAAGAATAATACTTATATAAACCTAACAATCCGGATATATATATTATATAAAAATGTATTTTTGTGTTTTTTATATATATATATATATATATATATATATATATATATATATATATATATATATATATATGCATGCATAATTGTATATAATATACTAGTGCAGCTCAAAAAATTAGAATACCATGAAAAAGTTCCTTTTTTCATAATTTAATTCAAAAAGGTAAACTTTCATATATTCTATATTCATTACATGTAAAGTGAAATATTTAAAGCCTTTTTTGTTTTAATTTTGATGATTATGGCTTATAGCTCATGAAAATCAGAAATCCATTATCTCAAATTATTAGAATATTCCCTAAGATCAATCAAAAAAAGGATTTACAATACAGAAATGTCCAACTTCTGAAAAGTATATTCATTTATACACTCAATACTTGGTTGGGGCTCCTTTACCATGAATTACTGTATCAATGCGGTGTGGCATGGAGGTGATCAGTCTGTGGCACTGCTGAGGTGTTATTGAAGCCCAGGTTGCTTTGATAGTGGCCTTCAGCGTATCTGTATTGTTGGGTCGGGTGTTTCTCATCTTCCTCTTGACAATACCCCATAGATTCTCTCTGGGGTTCAGGTCAGGCAAATTGGCTGGCCAGTCAAACACAGTAATATCATGGTCAGCAAACCATTTGGTAGTAGTTTTGGCACTGTGGGTAGGTGCCAAATCCTGCTGGAAAAGGAAATCAGCATCTCCAAAAAGCTCGTCAGCAGATGGAAGCATGAAGTGCTCTGAAATCTCCTGGTAGATGGCTGTGTTGACTTTGGACTTGATAAAATACAGTGGACCAACACCAGCAGATGACATGGCACCCCAAATCATCACAGACTGTGGAAACTTCACACTGGGCTTCAAACACCTTGGATTCTGTGCCTCTCCACTCTTCCTCCAGACTCTAGAACCATGATTTCCAAATTAAATGCAAAATGTACTTTCATCAGAAAAGAGGACTTTGGACCACTGAGCAACAGTCCATTTCTTTCTCTCCTGAGCCCAGATAAGACACTTCTGACATTGTCTCTGGCTCAGGAGTAGCTTGATATTAGGAATGCGAAAGTTGTATCCCCTTTCTTGAAGATGTCTGTTTGTGATGGGTCTTGATACACTGACACCAGCCTCAGTCCACTCCTTGTGAAGCTCTCCCAAGTTCTTGAATCAACTTTTCTTGACAATCCTCTCAAGACTGCGGCCATCCCTGATGCCCAGGGGTGGGCAATTATTTTTATCATGGGGCCACATGAGAAACAGAAAATTTCTTGGAGGGCCAGACCAAAAGGCTGAACTAAATTCTACATAATATTAATTGTATTTCTTTATATAAAGCAGTAAATAACACTGTTTTTACAAGCTGCTAAGACTGGTAAGAGTATGGAAAAAACGAGGTTGCCTTACAAAAAATGTCATTTATTCAATCAAATTTCCCAAAACAATGGTTAACAAAATGTGAACGTTTGTACCATTTTTTTCCAGTCACATTCACCCCAAAACACAATAAAGACATCACAATATTGTCTTTCTACTCCAAATATCAAGCAAGATACATCATATTATAATAATGATGCCCACGTTTGTAGTCTAATCACCTCATTTGGTGTTTTTCAGTTTATTTGTTCAGTGAGAGAAATCTGGTCTCTGTTGGTCTTTCACGAGTGCATCAGAGTCAGGTTGAATGTCTGAGGTGGAGATGCGAAGCACAGCTGACAGATGATCATCAGTCCATTCGGTGCAGGAGTCAGATCTTTTTTTTTATTAAATTCAAACATAAACAGAATTATTTTATATTACAACATAAAATCACACCTCCTCTGAAAATATAATCTAAAAAGAAAACTTATCAAATACATATATATACATGGAAAACAAACAAACAAAAAAAAGAGGGGTTTATGAAAGGTTAACTTCTGCTATGAATGTGTGCAGTATATTTGCATGGGGATTGTTTATATATTTCAGACATTTTTGTAACAAGGACAGTTCATTCTTAAGAGCAGGCCATGAAGGGGGGATTTGGCATATCGACACTTGTGTATGTAATATTTTGTAAAAATAATGAGATTATTCACCAAAAAGTAGGAATCAGATCTACAGATTGGCTCGGGCTCCGGCGCCTGCTGGTGACGTCACACTATGTGATTGGCTGGACCGACCGTTTGAAGGATGACGTACAAGTTTGTGGTTGGTCTGGACAAATTACGGAAGTAGTTATCGTGGGATTAGGTTTCGTGGGATGTCATGTCATTTTCATGTCGCGCATGTCCATGCATGAGGTAAAATTAGAAAATACGTTTATTTTGTAATTTCTAATTAACCTTACGCGGGCCGGTCAGAATGAACCAAAGGGCCAGATGCAGCCCGTGGGCCATAAAATGCCCAGGTCTGCTGTTGCCTGTGCACCTTTTCCAGCCACCCTTTTCAGCAATGACCTTTTGTGGCTTACCCTCCTTGTGGAGGGCATCAGTGATCATCTTCTGGACAACATTCAAGTCAGCAGTCTTCCCCATGATTGTGGTTGTGTGTACTGAACTAGACCGAGAGATACACTGTGTTCATACTGTTTTACTCAAACTCGAAATGAAATATTCTAATATTTTGAGATGGGTTTTTTTTATGTTTTTGTACTGTATGCCATACTGATTAAAATTAAAATAGAAAAATGCTTGAAACATTTTAGTTTATGTATAATGAGTCTATAATATATAACATTTTCACTTTCTTAAATAACTGATGGAAAATATTGAACTTTTTCACAATAGTCTAATTTTTTGAGATGCACTAGTATAAGCATCTCATCTCATCTCATTATCTGTAGCTGCTTTATCCTTCTACAGGGTCGCAGGCGAGCTGGAGCCTATCCCAGCTGACTACGGGCGAAAGGCGGGGTTCACCCTGGACAAGTCGCCAGGTCATCACAGGGCTGACACATAGACACAGACAACCATTCACACTCACATTCACACCTACGCTCAATTTAGAGTCACCAGTTAACCTAACCTGCATGTCTTTGGACTGTGGGGGAAACCGGAGCACCCGGAGGAAACCCACGCGGACACGGGGAGAACATGCAAACTCCACACAGAAAGGCCCTCGCCGGCCACGGGGCTCGAACCCAGGACCTTCTTGCTGTGAGGCGACAGCGCTAACCACTACACCACCGTGCTGCCTAGTATAAGCATAATATGCATTATTATGATATGGGTGTCTGTGTACGTATGGATGTGTATAGTTATAGGTATGTGTATATGCATGTACTGTATATATGTATTGTATGTGTGTATATATGCATGACATAAGTATCTGTATATATGATTTGATTTGGTCGATATTATACCATGTTGGTATGTCTTGGTATGTTTTCTTTTTTTGTTGATTTTGTTTTCTTTTGTATATATAGTTTATTATGGTGGAAAGTGATGTTTGATTAGAGGTGGTATCGAGGGTTAGGATTTGATAAGTTATTTACTTCTTCCTAATCCTTTCCGAACATTATGTTACTGCCTTGTGGCTACGCTATTCTGTTTGTTTATGATGATGTTTTGATGATTGCATTTTTTATTTTTATTTTGGTTTTTTTATATCTTCTTTACTGTTCGGAATAAAGCAACCAATCAATCAATCAATCAATCAATCAGTCAATCAGTCAAAAAAACATACATTACTAGAAAGATCGAGTAAGTCATTTATCTCATCATCCAAACTAGAGGAACATTTTTCCAAGCACTTTGGCCCCCATGAATATAAACCACAACCCGAACTAGAGCACCCAGAGAACCACCCAAACATCCTACCACCAGAGGATTTACCTATCATCAAGACATCGGTACCCGATAGTTCGGAGATTGAAGAAGGGATAACAAGACTTAAGAATAGTAAACGCAAAGGAATAGATAAAGTATATGCTGAACACCTTAAGTATGCAAACTCATAAAGGCTTCTGAAGTACATCCATACTGTCCTACAGGGTCACAGGCAAGCTGGAGCCTATCCCAGCTGACTATGGGCGAGAGGTGAGGTACACCCTGGACAAGTCACCACATAGACAACCATTCACACTCAATTTAGAGCCACCAATTAGCCTAACCTGCATGTCTTTGGGGGAAAACTGGAGCACCCAGACACAGGGAGAACATGCAAACTCCACACAGAAAGGCCCTCGCCAGCCGCTGGGATTGAACCCAGGACCTTCTTGCTGTGAGGCAACAGTGCTAACCACTACACCACCGTGCCACCCCTTCTGAAGTACATTGTGCTTTTAATAAGATTAGTATGGACAAGTCTTCAAGTTCCAACCCAATGGTTTACTGCGAGCATTACATGCCTCTATAAACATGGTCTGAGATCATGTGCTGAGAACTACAGAGGTCTAAACATCATTGCAAGTTTGTCAAAAGTTATATCGGCGATCATCGTAGATCGAGCTCGTGAAGCTTATGAATATCTCCTGCTACCATCACAATTTGGTTTTTGCGCAAACAGATCAACCAATGATGCCATCTTCATATTACACCACATACTTGAAAACTCAAGAAAATCTGGAACTCCACTTTTTTAAATTACTTTTGTTGACCTGAAGGCTGCATACGATTGGATACCACGCGAAGCCCTGAGGAAGTGTCTTGAAACCTGACTGAAATGTCCCAAGATAGTAACAATCCTCTGTGTTCTATATACTGGCACAAAAGCATGTGTTAAAGGCACAACCCGACTTTTTGATGCTCTAGTCGGATGCCGACAAGGTTCCCTGGAGTCTCCAATTCTTTTCAATATCTATATGGACTTTGTTGTCAGGATAGTACATCATGAAATTAAGAAGGTATATCCAGAGACAGGCTTCAAAATAAAGTACTGTATTCCAAATGAGGTATCTCCAAGGGAACTCCGAAGGAAATCTCAAGCGATAGGAGAAAATCGAATAACTGAGCTCCTGTATGCGGACAATCAGGCCATTTTTGCCGAATCCATAGAGGAACTGCAAAACATTCTCCAGATTTATGATAACCCAAAACGGGTGTAGGTGTTGAAAATGTTTCTGTTTTCACATACGACAATGGCATTCAACGTAGACGAAGACGGCAAAAGTCAGAAGAGTATCATTTGCATCAGTGGTAACAAGAACAAGAATGTGCGAAGCTTAAAGGCCCGGTCCCACTGCACTTACGGATGCAAAGAGGATGTAAAACGTAAAAAAATCTTTGCCATCCATTGGAAAATGCTATGCATCCGTTGTGTACTTATTGCATACGTGCTTCATACGCTCTATCCATCGAGCATCCGTCCACTGTGATTTCATCCGCGCAAAAAGTTTTGAGCTGCACAAAACTTTTAGAACGGATGAACTTTCCGCCGTGTACGATGCAAATCCGCGACATATACGAGCAACAAATGTTCTATGTCCATTATCATCCGTTAAACATCTGCTGTATCCTCTCTGCATCCTCTGGGCATCCTCGCAACTCACATCCGCTGCAGCTGAAAACGGAAAGAGGGAGGAAAGATAAGGTACATGAAACATCTATTCATCGTTAGTAGCACGGAAATAGAAAGGATGTAAGCGTATGCATCTCGTATATAAAGTATTCAAAACGGACAAAGCATTTATATCTGGGATGTATCTCGTATATTTAGGATGTCTGGAGTATGTCTAGAGTATGTAGAAGGACACCTAGCGGACAATCGATATTTTGTATAAAAAGGGGGAGAAAATCATCTAGTAGTAGAGATGTATCGATGTAGCCGCCAGCACGTCTTTCCGCTTTATGCTGACGGCGTGCGTGCTGCATCCCTTTATATCCGCGGAGCAGACGCAATTCATACCCCCCGCATGTGCAGTGAACGGTCTGCATCCGATATACATCCGCGCAACATCCCCTTTGTTTCCGTTAGGCGTACGTGATGCATCCCCATCATCCGCTATGCATCCGCTCTTTCTGCTATGCGTCTGCTTCTCAGTTATCACCGGTAACCCCTTTGGAGCTGTCATCCACTTCCATCCGCTTTCATCCGCTAGGCTTCCTATGAACATGCGTTTAACATCCCCGCTATATACTACCCACGTCCGTTCTTTTCCGTTCTGTTTTCGCAAATTTTCGCCAATTTTGTCCATTTCTGGAGCGGATGAAAACGGATAGAGCCACCCCCGAAATTTTGTTCGTCCGCTGTGTCCTTTTTGCATACGTTTTGTGTCCATCGGCCAGTGGGACCGGGCCTTTAAGTATCTCGGTTACATGATTACTAACTCCAAAGAAGAAGAAACACACCTCTTTCGATTACGTTCATTATGTCTTATATTAAATATAGTTAGTTTTTTTTTTTTTCTTTTTTATCAGACATCTAATTTATTGGGTTTGTTTACCTGACATGTTTCGACGTACAACTTCCGTCTTCCTCAGAGTGTCACCGGATGTTAATTGGTGACGCATCTTTTATCAGCTGCTGTTTCTGAAGGCGTGGCCTTCCTGTCTGGTTTGACAGGTCGGTCACGCCTTCTACTGTCTGTTTGTCCCCTGCAAGATGGCACTCCAGGTGTGGGAGAGCATGTATGCTCCCTCATCCCGGTTGATGGTCCTCGGGCTTCGCTTACGGATCTCCATGGCCTCCCTGATCCAGCGCTGATGTTTGTTATCTTCTGTGCGGATGACTCTGGCATTCCCCCAGTCCATAATGTGATTTTCCCTTTTACAGTGATCTGTTATAGCTGACTTATAATTTTCCTGTTGTGCCTTTTCTTTTATTGTTCGGGTTTGTCTTGTAGCTGTCTCCTTTTCGCACTCTTTCTTATGTTCATGTTTTCTTGTGCTGAAACTCCTTCCTGTCTCCCCAATATAAGTTTTATTGCATAATTTACATGGAATCTCATATATGGTGTTGCATCTGTTGTCCGGATGTATTCTGTCTTTGGGATGCACCAGGATCTGACGGAGTGTTGTGTGTGGTTTGACAGGTGTGTTAACATTGTGTTTCCTCATTACTCTTTGAATGCGTTCAGTTATTCCCCTGATGTATGGTAATGTAACTACTCCCCTGTGTTCTTGTTTGTTAGTTTGTTTTTTCTCTTTCTTTTGTGTTTTGTTGTTTTTAACCTGTTCCTCCCCTTTGGATATTGCCCATTGTGGATATTGACATGCTTTCAGTGCGTGTTGTATATGTTGTTCCTCCTGTTCTTTGTCCTGTGGATCTGTAATTATTGCTGTGCGTTCATGTAATGTTCTAACTACGGATATTTTGTGCATTATGGGGTGTTCGGAAGTCCAGTTTAAATATTGGTCGGTGTGTGTGGGTTTTCTGTGTACTTTTATTTTGATATCCCCATCTTCTGTGTGTTGTATTTTTAAATCCAAAAATGCTATTGACTGCTCCGTTTCTTCTTCATGTGTGAATTTTATATTGCCGGTATTGTCTATGGTGTTAAGATGGTCGGTGAGTTGTTGAGTGTGTCCCCTCTTTACTTTTTCCAATATGTCGTCCACATACCGTTTCCAGAGTGTTGGTCTGTATTCCGCTGGTATTGTGGTGAGTGCTTTTTGCTCCAGATCCTCCATGAAAAAACCGCACATGATGGCTGATAGTGGGTCTCCCATAGCAAAACCTTCCTTCTGTCTGTAGATTGTATTCCTGAACTGAAAGTATGTGGATGTGGCGATGAATTGAAGAAGCTGAGTGATGTCTTGTACGGTGAGGTTTGTACGTTTCTTGAGCGTCCTGTCTGTTTTTAATTTGTCTTGTACTATCTGTATGGTGGCTTCCGTGGGTGTTCTGGTGAAAAGAGATATGACATCATGTGAAATGAAAACTTCATCTTGCTGCATTTTTATGTTTTTTAGTTCTTCTGCCAGATGTTTTGAGTTTTTGCAGTGTTGGTCTGTGAGTAAAAGGGAAAATCACATTATGGACTGGGGGAATGCCAGAGTCATCCGCACAGAAGATAACAAACATCAGCGCTGGATCAGGGAGGCCATGGAGATCCGTAAGCGAAGCCCGAGGACCATCAACCGGGATGAGGGAGCATACATGCTCTCCCACACCTGGAGTGCCATCTTGCAGGGGACAAACAGACAGTAGAAGGCGTGACCGACCTGTCAAACCAGACAGGAAGGCCACGCCTTCAGAAACAGCAGCTGATAAAAGATGCGTCACCAATTAACATCCGGTGACACTCTGAGGAAGACGGAAGTTGTACGTCGAAACATGTCAGGTAAACAAACCCAATAAATTAGATGTCTGATAAAAAAGAAAAAAAAAAAAAAACTAAAGAAACACACCTTCTTGACACGAGGATTGGATCTGCATTAGGTTGCATCAGTTGCCCCCTAAAAATGAAAAGTTCCTCCGATCATGATGCATTTTTGTTTTTATGTTCCTTTTGGTGAGAAAACACACTGGGTGAAATATTTTGACAAAATTCAAAAGTTTAATGGCGGCACCAGGAGCTCAAAGTTATGGAAAAAGCTGCTATTTTATGACTTTTATGACAAAATTTCAATCACTTTTCATGAAACATTATGGCACCTTATAGAGTATACCATATTATCTTAGATACACATTTTTAGTACATATTCTAAATATATTATCAAGCACAGTTTGAGTTTTAGCTGTTCATTGAATCATTGTTCAACTACTTTTAAACAATACAAATGTATTATGAATCACATTAATGCTTCTCAATCCCTTGCAAAGGTTCTTAACATGATCTCTGGCTCACAAGAAATCAATAAATGGAGTCCAACATCGTGATTCAAACCTTACGCGAAAACATAAAATAAGCGTTTTTTGGCAAAAAATGAACCTCATGGTGCCACCATTAGACTTTTGAATATGTTCAAAAAATTTTACAGGATGTCTTTATTGGTGAAAAGGAACACCCAGACAAAAATTCATCAGATTTTATGAAAGTGAGGGCAACTGATGCACCCTAACCTGCATTCCAGAAATGGAATGAATTAAAACATGTACTCACGGACCACCACATTTATTTACCAACAAGGTTGAAGTTTTTACAACCTGTGTCCGATCCCGTCTTTTGTATAGTGTACAGGCGTGGCAGCTATCTGCCAATAAAATAAAAAAGATTGAAGTAATCTAGCACGGCTTCTTACGCAAGATGATAAAGGGAGGCTACAAAAGGAAAACGTCCCGTAAATGTAATGATCCAGAATACGATGGTCTTGATTGGGAATTGGATTGGAGCTTTAAACTGTCTAATGTGGACTTGAGAGAGAAAACTAAGACCCAGCCTATAAAGCTATTCTGTTTTGAACAACTGAATACCTGGCACACAATTGCCAAATGGACAATAGTGAACTCCAAAAAAACTTCTTTTTGACACGTGATCTTCTAGATGGACAAAGTTTGTGAATCTTCTGGGATTAGACGCACAACAAATTAGAAGAATAAGGACGGATAAGATAGACTTCCAGCAACTGCTGGGCCGTGTAATGACAAGAGCACCCTGAGGAGTACGATACTCCACTAGGGGAACATCATGATGATGATGTAGTACAGACTTACTGATGTGATTTCTGACTGAGACACACTCCTGTGTAGGACACAAGAACATTGTGGAACAATGCTAAACTGGCGGCGATATGCTTTCCGACATTAGCGACATTAGCCTTGTAGCTTCAGTGCAAAACTAAAGAAACAAATGTGTCTTCACTGAGCAAGTACATTTGAGGTAAAAGAGAACCTCATACGCAGTGAAAACCAGCTGTGATCTCTCAGTAAGACAAGTTTCCATCTTCATAATTGGACTATATGTAAAGAAAAATACCTGAATGTAAAGATTACTAATTTAGGTTGCTGATGGTCGGAACATAAGGCTTCATTTTTCAATTATTTCATAAAGTTGTGTGTAAAGTGAACTAAATAATTCTTGCCAGATTTATAAAAGTGTTGCTGATTTTCTTTGCACGTGTGCATGTTAATAAATAGCAATCAGTCAGAAATTACCAATATCACCTTCACGACTCTTGGCACGGGCATTACATTTGGCACGTGTCTTACGAGATCCATGAGCAGCGAACTGACTTCCATCTTCTATATTTATTTGGATTTTTTTTTTAAAAAAGGAGAACAAAAAGCAGTAAACCAGCAGAACATCTAATTTACGCAATGCAACAAATGTTTCCATGCTGAGAAATAACAGCGATAAAAACAATAGCAGTACAAAAATATTTTGATGCAAAATCATGATTTAAACTCAACAACATAATCTGTATATAAAACTCCAGTAACTTATTGATTATTATATGATTCGAAGCTGATCAATCAAGGTTCACATTAGTGAGTCATTTCCAGACTTTTGCACAGAGTCAGGAGTGAAATGTACAACCCCGATTCCAAAAAAGTTGGGACAAAGTACAAATTGTAAATAAAAACGGAATGCAATGATGTGGAAGTTTCAAAATTCCATATTTTATTCAGAATAGAACATAGATGACATATCAAATGTTTAAACTGAGAAAATGTATCATTTAAAGAGAAAAATTAGGTGATTTTAAATTTCATGACAACAACACATCTCAAAAAAGTTGGGACAAGGCCATGTTTCCCACTGTGAGACATCCCCTTTTCTCTTTACAACAGTCTGTAAACGTCTGGGGACTGAGGAGACAAGTTGCTCAAGTTTAGGGATAGGAATGTTAACCCATTCTTGTCTAATGCAGGATTCTAGTTGTTCAACTGTCTTAGGTCTTTTTTGTCGTATCTTCCGTTTTATGATGCGCCAAATGTTTTCTATGGGTGAAAGATCTGGGGCCTCATGTACAAAGCTTGCGTACGCACAAAAAAGCTACGTACGTCACTTTCTGCGCAAACATTCGTATGTACAAAGATTGACTTGGCGTGGAAAAGTGCGGTACTCTACGCAAACCTCATGGCTGGCGTACGCACATTTCTGGTGCATCTTGGTACTTGGCGACACTTAGAGACAGAGCAACGCAACTACATTTAGGCCTACTCGGTCAAGAGTCATGACATGGAGATAAGAGGCATCCAAAAATGCATCGGAACATCAGGATGCGTGAATTGAAATGTATGTCAGTCATACGACATTGTCGAGACACATAATGCGAGACTGTTGGGTAAATGCCAACAGATCCATCAACCATCCCTTCCATATTGTAATTACGGGAAATGAGAAACCCCAGCAATATCATTTCGATATTATTCCCATTGACTATTGGTTAATTAATTAAATTAAAGAATGCACATGCAGGACCATGCATTGCAGCTAGCTTAATAGATCTTCCTCGCGCATTTGCCGTGAGGTGTCAGACTGAAATATTATTAGTTGATGTTGCGTGGGGTAGCCTTATCACATAATTACCAAGATCAATATATGAAACAATTTCCAAGTGCATACAAATCAGACACAACCGCGGTGTGTGGCGTGTTACACAATGTGGCGCAGCGGCACGGCGTGCCAATAATGGAGCGAGACCTGCCGGAGGACCCAGACCCTGGGCCTCACAACGAGGTGCCACAGCGACATGGCATACAAACCCGGCAGCGCTTAATAGCCACAATGTGAAAAGGTAAGGACAGACGGGACACGGGACACCATTCATTTTTTAAGATATTCTTTTAATGTGTTATTCAATTCCTTCAATTCCTCGCGGATTCCCTCGAGGTTGTCGTTAATCGCCTCTATCCCCTTTACAATTTCCCCCTGCGACTCAAGGACCGCGCGCGTCAGCACCCGGCCTGTGGACCCGGCGACAGGGGCAGGCGGTGGAGAAGGGGGGCAGGTGACAGTGACGCTGGATCCGCTCGGCTGGGGGTCCTCTTCCTGCTCGGGTGGGATGGACTGGGGGCCTCCTGTTGTTCCCTGGCACCCTGCTAGAATACATTTGTCATTAAAATCCTATTGTGGAAAATATGTGCACATGTTTTATTTCTGGTTACATGTGGCTAGGAATATTGGGCCTACTAAGAGAGGAAGACATTTCCTCAAATACAGGGTGTCCCCGAAAAAATGTACACATTAGAGCACTAAAGGTGTTTTTTTGTTTTCAAAACCCATGTAACTGAAATAGACACTCATTGTGGCGCAGGCACTGCGGACGATGCGAATCATACCGTTATCTTGGTATAGGCTACATTCACATTCAGTGGCATACAATCAGTGACCGTTGCATGTCTCATAGCATACACTTTGAACATCACTTTAATTGGAGGTGACAGAACAATTAAGTGATGTATGTGAATTCTATTACACTGTGCTAAAGGCAGGAATTAACGCGAATAAATGTTAATGTTAAATGTTAATAATAAATGTTAAATGTTAATTTGATTAACGCGAGATTTCTAACATTTAATTAACATTAACGCGTTAGTAAAAGTTGCCATGTCTTTTACCTAACGCGGGCCTTACTGCAGGTCTATTTATACTAATTAACATATTCAGTGTGGAATAATTGAGGGAGGAGACGGGGCGGGGAACGGGGCTCGTGCATGTGTGCTGAATTCCACGTTGATTGGGATGTACAACAGGAGAGTGCGTGGAAACCTTCGTACGCACTGATTGATACATCCGGATTTTTTTGGTCGTACGCAAATTTCCCGATTTTGACGTGCGCACATATTTAGTGGGAAATCCACGCAGGTCTTTGTACATGAGGCCCCTGGACTGCAGGCTGGCCAGTTCAGTACCCGGACCCTTCTTCTACGCAGCCATGATGCTGTAATTGATGCAGTATGTGGTTTGGCATTGTCATGTTGGAAAATGCAAGGTCTTCCCTGAAAGAGACATCGTCTGGATGGGAGCATATGTTGCTCTAGAACCTGGATATACCTTTCAGCACTGATGGTGTCTTTCCAGATGTGTAAGCTGCCCATGCCACACGCACTAATGCAACCCCGTACCATCAGAGATGCAGGCTTCTGGACTGAGCGCTGATAACAACTCGGGTTGTCCTTCTCCTCTTTAGTCCGAATGACACGGCGTCCCTGATTTCCATAAAGAACTTCAAATTTTGATTCGTCTGACCACAGAACAGTTTTCCACTTTGCCACAGTCCATTTTAAATGAGCCTTGGCCCAGAGAAGACGTCTGCGCTTCTGGATCATGTTTAGATACGGCTTCTTCTTTGAACTATAGAGTTTTAGCTGGCAACGGCGGATAACACGGTGAATTGTGTTCACAGATAATGTTCTCTGGAAATATTCCTGAGCCCATTTTGTGATTTCCAATACAGAAGCATACCTGTATGTGATGCAGTGCCGTCTAAGGGCCCGAAGATCACGGGCACCCAGTATGGTTTTCCAGCCTTGACCCTTACGCACAGAGATTCTTCCAGATTCTCTGAATCTTTTGATGATATTATGCACTGTAGATGATGATATGTTCAAACTCTTTGCAATTTTACACTGTCGAACTCCTTTCTGATATTGCTCCACTATTTGTGGGCACAGAATTAGGGGGATTGGTGATCCTCTTCCCATCTTTACTTCTGAGAGCCGCTGCCACTCCAAGATGGCCTAACCCTAACCCTAACCCTTTGTCCCAACTTTTTTGGAATCGGGGTTGTAGAATGTAAACAGTTCTCCAGCGAACTGGATTTTTATGTCTAACATTTTTTTGTGTGTGTAAATGTTCTTGTGAGCAAGTTGATGAATAAACTTATTCATAACTTGATGATCATGACCCAGTGTCTGTGTGCCGTGTGTTATTAGATACAAGAAAAAATAGAGGAAAGGTACCAGCTTGTGCAATTGCCCCGTTCCCGTTTCAGCTTTCACTTGTGCAACACTGACAGTAAAATAACTCCTTGTTTTTCCATGGAACAACGCCAGATGTTTCTAAGACTTAGTTTTATTTTTAATCACAGCCTATAATTCACGTCTTAGTGCCCTGTGTAGCTCCGTATACCTACACACTGATGCACCATGGCCGTACTCCATTCAGAGGGTATTAACCTGCCAATGACCTGCTCTCTCTCAAAATACAGCTCTGGAAAAAATTAAGAGACCACTGCAAAATGACCAGTTTCTCTGGTTTTACTATTTATAGGTGTGTTTGAGGGCGGCACGGTGGTGTAGTGGTTAGCGCTGTCGCCTCACAGCAAGAAGGTCCGGGTTCGAGCCCCGTGGCCGGCGAGGGCCTTTCTGTGCGGAGTTTGCATGTTCTCCCCGTGTCCGCATGGGTTTCCTCCGGGTGCTCCGGTTTCCCCCACAGTCCAAAGACATGCAGGTTAGGTTAACTGGTGACTCTAAATTGAGCGTAGGTGTGAATGTGAGTGTGAATGGTTGTCTGTGTCTATGTGTCAGCCCTGTGATGACCTGGCGACTTGTCCAGGGTGAACCCCGCCTTTCGGCCGTAGTCAGCTGGGATAGGCTCCAGCTCGCCTGCGACCCTGTAGAACAGGATAAAGCGGCTAGAGATGAGGTGTGTTTGAACATTTTTGTTTCATTCCATAAACTACTGACAATATTTCCCCAAAATTCCTGACAAGAATATTGTCACGTAAAGCATTTCATTGCAGAAAATGACAACTAGTCAAAGCTCAGCTTTATTTGATGGTTCGTGACCGACCATCCATCCTCCTCTTGATCACATTCCAGACGTTTTCAATGGGGTTCAAGTCTGGAGATTGGGCTGGCCATGACAGGGTCTTGATTTTGTGGTCCTCCATCCACACCTTGATTGACCTGGCTGTGTGGCATAGAGCATTGTCCTGCTGGAAAACCCAATCCTCAGAGTTAGGGAACATTGTCAAAGCAGAAACAAGCAAGTTTTCTTCCAGGATAACCATGTACCTGGCTTGATTCATGTGTCCTTTACAAACAAAAATCTGCCCCATTCCAGCCTTGCTGAAGCACCCCCAGATCATCACCACCAAATTTCACGATGACCGAGAGAAATTGTGGCTTGTCAACCTCTCCAGGTCTCTGTGCTCATATTCAAAATCTTATCAGCTAAGATCTTCTCGACATCTTCTTGGTTTTATCCGACTTCTGAAGCCAAAGAGCTTCCAAGCATGTACAGGATCTCACTGTCAAAAGGTATCGATCAGGAGAGGAGTACAAAAGAATTTCCAAAACATGAGATATAACATGAAACACCATGAAGGTTTAATGCTGCAATACAGGGGTGTGTAAACTTTTTATTCCAGCCATCTGTCCATCTGTCCATGTGAGTACAAATTCACAAACTGAGCTCAGACACAGCAGTTAATAAATCTGTTTTCAGACAGAAGTAGTGATTATTTTCTTTGTTACTCCACAAACCTGCTCATCTTGTTGACACGAGAGAGAGAGAGAGAGAGCTGCAGTACCACGCATTGCCGCTAGAGGATAGTGATGTGTCGTTTGAGAACGAATCGATTCTTTTAAAACGAATCGACTCTTCGAATCTGAATGCTAAATTAAAGCAAAAAAAACAAGCCTTTCGTTAAATTAATGCAAAACTAAAAATAAAATAGTGATTTTGACAGAAAATTCACAAGTGTTTGATAAGTTTAATGCTAAAAAGAATGTCAATCACATGCAATGCGACTCATTAACTCAGTTGTTCGGTTCAGCATGTTGATGTACAGTAGTGAAGTGAGTGCACTGGGGAGGTGAAAAGTTATCAGGATAAATAGGAATTATTTTCAAATTCTTCTTGAAACTCAGGCACAATATTATGAATGCAGGAATGTTTGCCGTCAATGCAAATATGTAACGACTCACAGTTTCTGCAAGTATTTTAATAAACTCAATAAGAAGCACAGTGCAAAGAAATCCTTTTTGTTGACAACATGCTCTTTAAGATTTGATTTAGTAACAAGCAGACTAAAAAAGAACCATTACAAGTCATAATATCTCTGACTTCAACCTATTAAAAAAAATCCTGTGAATGAACTGGTTAGGAGCCAAAAGAGTCGTCTCTTATACCCCTTTTCGACCAATAGGGTATGGGTTTGGTTCTGGTTCATGAACCAAATTTTGAACCTTTTAGAGCGTTTTGACCAAAAATAAATAAATTGGTTCAAAACCTGGGCGGCACGGTGGTGTAGTGGTTAGCACTGTCGCCTCACAGCAAGAAGGTCCGGGTTCGAGCCCCGTGGTCGGCGAGGGCCTTTCTGTGTGGAGTTTGCATGTTCTCCCCGTGTCCGCGTGGGTTTCCTCCAGGTGCTCCAGTTTCCCCCACAGTCCAAAGACATGCAGTTAGGTTAACTGGTGACTCTAAATTGAGCGTAGGTGTGAATGTGAGTGTGAATGGTTGTCTGTGTCTATGTGTCAGCCCTGTGATGACCTGGCGACTTGTCCAGGGTGAACCCCGCCTTTCACCCGTAGTCAGCTGGGATAGGCTCCAGCTTGCCTGCGACCCTGTAGAAGGATAAAGCGGCTAGAGATAATGAGATGAGATGAGGTTCAAAACCTGAAATTTTGGTTCCCAGCTGGTTTTTCCAGTGTGAACCGTGATGACATCAATGGGCATGTCATTGGTTTGGAGAGGAAGCAAAGCACAGGAATGGAGAATGCAACAGAAAAGGAAACATCTTCAGAAAAAAATGGAACAAAAACAAACATCTGCAATAACAGACCAAAAGCTCTGAGGTGGTCAATGCGCTCCACCACCTTGATCCTACTGTTTACTCCTGTTGTGAATTGTGCCACACCCTCCATTCATGATGCATCCTTGATTCCAGTGATTCTGCTCAAAGCTAGTAAAAATGTGGTCCGTTTCACTCTGCACCAAGGCTCAAAGAATCCTGAATAGACTGGTTCAAGAACCCATTCCCTGTTGGTTGAGCTGAAGCAATAGCTCTGATTCATTAATATGAGCCAGAGTTCCCATCATTATGAGAGAAAATTTAAGCGAGGCTCTGGGTTCAAACCTGGTGGCCAACTGGGGTGGAGTTTGCATGTTCTTTCCGTGCCTGCCTGGGTTTCCTCCAGGCGCTCCAGTTTCCTCCGAGACATATGGATTAGATCAGTTGAGTACTCTAAATTGCCCATAGGTGTGAATGTGATCGCCCTGCGATAGACTGGCGATCTACCCAGGGTGTACCCCGCTTCTCACCTATCCATAGATTGTAAAAATAATGGTTAAAGCATCTATGACGTCACTCATAGGATTTCTGAAGAACAGGTTTGAAGCTCAAATAAGGAGGCTACGGGTGCCATCTTATTTGATCATCTGGGCGGCATGGTGGTGTAGTGGTTAGCACGGTCACCTCACCGCAAGAAGATTCTGGGTTTGAGCCCAGCAGCCAGCGAGGGTCTTTCTGTGTGGAGTTTGCATGTTCTCCCCGTGTCTGCGTGGGTTTCCTCCAAGTGCTCTGGTTTCCCCCACAGTCCAAAGACATACAGTTAGGTCAGAGGTGGGCAAACTACGGCCCGTGGGCCATATCCGGCCCGTTGGCGTTTTTAATCCGGCCCGCGGAAGACAATCATATAAACGCGATTGAGCAGATCTATAAACTATGAGCATCAGTGTTATCACGTAGACAGGTGTTCTAGAGATCCGTCTTTCCAGTCAGTCGTATTCACGCGAGATTACATTTGCAGAGTGGTGCAGCGCGTGCCATGGAAGTCATTCTGGCGCCCGTGCCACTGATTATCTCGAGAACACAGGATAAAACTTTACAGTGAGTGGTCCTAAAAAAAGAAAAGTGGACAGCGAGTGCAGGGTGTTCAATAAAGAATGGACAACTAAATATTTTTTGCTGAAGTCCGATCAAAGGCTGTATGCCTTATTTGCAAAGAAACCGTTGCAGTTTTAAAGGAATATAACATCAAACGGCACTTTTCCTCCAAGCATGCTAATTATGCTAACAACCAGTCAGCGCAAGCACGGACGAATACAGCTCAGCGGTTGCTGAGTGAATGTGAGTATTAACTCATTTATGTCCCTGTCTGCTAGTATAGGTGTATTATGAGCAGCTGACCTTGCTTCTGCTTGTATCTGTTCCTGGACTTTTGCCTGTGGAGGTTATTCTGATCTATGAGTGGCCTTTTGGAATATGAAAACCTGTTTGGAACCTGTGTTTTGATTTTTTGAGGACTGGAAATATTTCAGTGAGTGACTTTGAACCTGAAAACCAGTTTGGAGTTTTTTGCTTTCTTGAGCCGTTTTGTTTGATTTTGTGGGCTGGATGGATCCAGTGCCAAACCACTGAACTGCAAACATGTTAGCATGGTGTGGTACCCAAACTGTTGAACTGCAAACATTTTGGAATGGTGTGGTACCTCTCCTACTAATGGTGGTTGGTTGTACTGGCAGGCTGGAAGTGGATGGTTAAAAAAAAAAAAACACTCAGGTATAAATCTACAAGTTCAGTGAAATGTACAAAAATGATATGTACTGATACGTAATTTAGTTCAATTTAATGATATGCAATTTAGTTGTATGTATAAAATGATACAAATATACAAATACACTGGCATCCTACTCATCCTGGCAGCTCAAAGATGTAATTTAAGAATTAAGTGTGCTACTTTTCTTACTGTCGTGTGTGTGTGTGTGTGTGTGTGTGTGTGTGTGTATTACTTTTCTGGATGGATCCAGTGCCAGTCTATTGAACTGCAAGCATTTTTCTGCTCTGTCTTTGTTGACTGAGAACTTAAATAAATGTCAATCTGATCTGCATTTGGGTTTCTGTCAGTGAAGGCCTTACAATAACACTAAAGCTTTTCCGGTTTATGTTCGATATGTATGAATTTGGTGTTGGCCCGGCCTGCCTGGCAAATTTCAAAAGTCAATGTGGCCCCTGAGCCAAAAAGTTTGCCCACCCCTGAGTTAGGTTAATGTGGGACGGCCTTGGGCTGAGGTGCCCTTGAGTAAGGCACCAAACTCCCAACTGCTCCCCGGGCGCTGTTAGCATGGCTGCCCACTGCTCTGGGTATGTGTGTGTACTCTCATTGCTCACGTGTGTGTGCATGTGTGTGTTCACTGCTTCAGACGGGTTAAATGCAGAGAGGAATTTCACAAGTGTGTGATGAATAAAGTTGTGCTTTCTTTCTTTTTTTTCTTTCTTGGCAGTGCCTGACTCTGCCTAACTCTTGGCTAGTCCATAAATGGAGAAAGGGGCAGGGATAGTGAAGCCTGGCCACTGGAATAGTATGGTCGGAACATGCCTACTAACCTTGAAGTTAACATGCTAGCTATGCAAGTTAGTCAACAAGCTACTGGCTAAACTAAAAGCCGCTCCATAAGATACAGACCATAACCTCAATGACTGATTTACAAAAAAAATAAATAAATCACCGGGTGTGTCACTGTCTGATGACATATTTGATCAAGGAGCGTCATCTTTTAGTCACTCAAACTGTCAGTCTGAGCCTAATTTACTGAAGGGGACTTCTGTAGGGATAAACTTCATCGGCAACGACTATATCAAAAATATTAAAAGGTAAGTACAATCTAATAAAGCAAATTAAAGTAACTCACAGGTGTTGTAGTGTGTAAAAGTTGTGTTTGCATGGAAAAGCTCTTAGATGAAAAAAGGCAAGGCACCATAAATTAATTTTCTGAGGTAAGTTCTGAAGTAACTAGTGGCTAACAAGATGACACAAACCCAGCTGTCACTCAAATCAGCCCCACCCCTAATTATGCATAAACGTATGGCTCAAAAAATTTAAACTGTTGAATTATATAAAAAGAAGAAGAAACCTTTATTTGTCACATGCACACTTCAAGCACAGTGAGATTCATCCTCTGCATTTAACCCATCTGAAGCAGTGAACACACACACACACACAGAGCAGTGGGCAGCCACACCAGAGCGCCCGGGGAGCAGTCAGGGGTTCGGTACCTCACTCAAGGGCACCTCAGCCCAAGGCCGCCCCACGTTAACCTAACCTGCATGTCTTTGGACTGTGGGGGAAACCGGAGCACCCGGAGGAAACCCACGCGGACACGGGGAGAACATGCAAACTCCACACAGAAAGGCCCTCGCCGGCCACGGGGCTCGAACCCAGACCTTCTTGCTGTGAGGCGACAGCGCTAACCACTACAGTTGTCATGACTGGCTATAGAGACCGAAGCAGTTTTTTGTACCAGGCTGTAAACATGTTTGAGTTTGCTATAAAGTTGGACATTTTAATTAACATAGGGGTCTTTGGGGCGGCACAGTGGTGTAGTGGTTAGCGCTGTCGCCTCACAGCAAGAAGGTCTGGGTTCGAGCCCTGTGGCCGGCGAGGGCCTTTCTGTGTGGAGTTTGCATGTTCTCCCCGTGTCCGCGTGGGTTTCCTCCGGGTGCTCCGGTTTCCCCCACAGTCCAAAGACATGCAGGTTAGGTTAACTGGTGACTCTAAATCAGGGGTGGGCAAACTTTTTGGCTCAGGGGCCACATTGACTTTTGAAATTTGCCAGGCGGGCTGGGCCAACACCAAATTCATACATATCGAACATACACCGGAAAAGCTTTAGTGTTATTGTAAGGCCTTCACTGACAGAAACCCAAATGCAGATCAGATTGACATTTATTTAAGTTCTCAGTCAACAAAGACAGAGCAGAAAAATGCTTGCAGTTCAATAGACCCTTTTCAGTCACGTGACCTTCATAAACGCGACCGTCATTTTGGACATGTAGTGGACTTCGGCTCGAATCAGTTTGAATGCGAGGAAGGCGACAAACGAAAAACATAAAGGAAAAAGGAGCGAGATGCAGAAAACACCTTCACTATCCAGTGATGTAGGGCATTTACAGGGCGAGCAGAGGGAGAGGTATTTGCAAAAATTGAGGTTAGCAGGCTTAGAGAACGACGTTTACCTGCTTCCACCAGGATTGTTCACTGACGTACGGAAGTACACCAAGCCCTCGTCTTTACCTGACTTCGGCCCACATGATCTGTATACCTATGTCATTAAAAACCCATCGCCATACACATACACGCCAACGTCCGAGGTTCCGGAGCGCGCTCCGGCTTGCTCCAGGAGTGCTCCAGCCAAGGTTCCGGAGCGCGCTCCGGCTTTACTGGATTTACTAGTTTACTGTAATTATGATCCGGCAGCTATTTACACCGGATCCAGTGTAAATAGCTGCTGGAGCCAACGTCCGAGAATTAAGCAGCGCGCTCTGGCTTGCTCGCCCTCAAATTAAGCAGCGCACTCCGGCTTGCTCCCGGAGTGCTCCGGCCGAGGTTCCGGAGCTCGCTCCGGCTTGCTCGCCCTCAAATTAAGCAGCACAGTCTGGCTTGCTCTGGAGCAAGCCGCTTAATTTGAGGGCGAGCAAGCCGGAACGAGCTCCAGAACCTCGGCCGGAGCACTCCGGGAGCAAGCCGGAGTGCGCTGCTTAATTCTCGGACGTTGGCTCCGGCAGCTATTTATACTGGATCCGGTGTAAATAGCTGCCGGATCATAATTACAGTAAACTAGTAAATACAGTAAAGGAAAAACTTGAGACTGAAAGGTTTTAACAGTCATCCAAATGACTGAACGTAAACATTGCTACAGTAACATACTAGCTATGATGTTGTTGACATTAGCTAGTCAACAATAGCTACTACAGAAGAACAAAGAGGTTACAATGGGTTATTTTAGCCTATTTGGTTACACACTCGCCGCCACAGAATGTTAACAGCAATGTAATGCCTTTTCTGGCTAATTTTATTCGTCTTACCTCCAACAAAGTGGTCACTACACAAGCGCTGGTATGCCGAGGGCTGCCAATCTGTTAATGGCCGCTATCCATCTTCTCCGTCGGGATCCGATAAAATGATAACCCTTGCCTTGTTTGTTGATGGTTACTACATCCAGGTGCACAACAATATAGTGGCATGATGGAAGTCTTGCTGAAAATAAACACTTTCTTTGCTGCCGTTCCTCAATGCTGGCTGTGGTAAACTACTGGTAGTACACGTCCAAAATGGCGGCCGCGTTTGTCGTGACGTCACGTGAAAAGGGTCCATAGATTGGCGCTGGATCCATCCAGAAAAGTAATACACACACACACACACACACACACACGTGACAGTAAGAAAAGTAGCACACTTAATTCTTAAATTACATATTTGAGCTGCCAGGATGAGTAGGATGCCAGTGTATTTGCATATTTGTATCATTTTATACATACAACCAAATTGCATATCATTAAATTGAACTAAATTACGTATCAGTACATATCATTTTTGTACATTTCACTGAACTCGTAGATTTACACCTGAGTGTTTTTTTTTTTAACCATCCACTTCCAGCCTGCCAGTACAACCAACCACCATTAGTAGGAGAGGTACCACACCATTCCAACATGTTTGCAGTTCAACAGTTTGGGTACCACACCATGCCAACATGTTTGCAGTTCAGTGGTTTGGCACTGGATCCATCCAGCCCACAAAATCAAACAAAACGGCTCAAGAAAGCAAAAAACTCCAAACTGGTTTTCAGGTTCAAAGTCACTCACTGAAATATTTCCAGTCCTCAAAAAATCAAAACACAGGTTCCAAACAGGTTTTCATATTCCAAAAGGCCACTCATAGATCAGAATAACCTCCACAGGCAAAAGTCCAGGAACAGATACAAGCAGAAGCAAGGTCAGCTGCTCATAATACACCTATACTAGCAGACAGGGACATAAATGAGTTAATACTCACATTCACTCAGCAACCGCTGAGCTGTATTCGTCCATGCTTGCGCTGACTGGTTGTTAGCATAATTAGCATGCTTGGAGGAAAAGTGCCGTTTGATGTTATATTCCTTTAAAACTGCAACGGTTTCTTTGCAAATAAGGCATACAGCCTTTGATCGGCACGGGCTCCAGAATGACTTCCATGGCACGCGCTGCACCACTCTGCAAATGTAATCTCGCGTGAATACGACTGACTGGAAAGACGGATCTCTAGAACACCTGTCTACGTGATAACACTGATGCTTATAGTTTATAGATCTGCTCAATCGCGTTTATATGATTGTCTTCCGCGGGCCGGATTAAAAATGCCAACGGGCCGGATGTGGCCCGCGGGCAGTAGTTTGCCCACCTCTGCTCTAAATTGAGCGTAGGTGTGAATGTGAGTGTGAATGGTTGTCTGTGTCTATGTGTCAGCCCTGTGATGACCTGGCGACTTGTCCAGGGTGTACCCCGCCTTTCGCCCGTAGTCAGCTGGGATAGGCTCCAGCTTGCCTGCGACCCTGTAGAACAGGATAAAGCGGCTACAGATAATGAGAATTTATGCCTTGTGTGTGTGTGTGTGTGTGTGTGTGTGTGTGTGTGTGTGTGTGTGTGTGTGTGTATGAAAATGATATTCAAACTACAGACCACATATTTTTCCTCATGTGGTGTAATCATCAGCGAGGAGCAAGTGAGAAGACAGCTGAAGAGACTCCATGCAGGAAAATCAGCAGGCCCGGATGGTGTTAGCCCCAGGGGCCTGAAGACCTGTGCCCTCCAGCTAAGTGGAGTACTTCAGCATGTCTTCAACATGAGCCTGGGTCTTCAGAGGGTCCCCGTGCTGTGGAAGACGGCATACCTCATCCCTGTACTGAAGAAGCCACGTCCCAGTGACCTCAAAGACTACAGGCCCGTGGCATTGACGTCACACATCATAAAGACCCTTGAGAGACTCATTCTGGAGCAGATCCGGCCTATGGTCCAACCACTTCTTGACCCCCTTCAGTTTGCCTACCAGCCCCATCTTGGAGTAGAGGACGCAATCATCTGCCTGCTCAACAAAGTCTACGGCCTCCTGGACAAGCCAGCCAGCACTGTGAGGAACATGTTTTTTGATTTCTCCAGTGCTTTTGACACCATCCGGCCGGCTCTGCTGGGTGAGAAGTTGACAGCGATGCAGGTGGATGCCCCACTGGTGTCCTGGATTGTGGATTATTTGACTGGCAGACCACAGTACGTGCGCTTGCAGTGCTGTGTGTCAGACAGAGTGATCAGCAACACCGGGGCTCCACAAGGGACTGTCCTTTCTCCTTTCCTTTTCACGCTCTACACCACTGATTTCAACTACTGCACGGAGACCTGCCACCTCCAGAAATTTTCTGATGACTCTGCAGTGATTGGGCGTATTACCGGTGGTGATGAGAGCGAGTACAGGATGGTGGTGGACAACTTTGTCACGTGGAGCAGGAAGAACCACCTACAGCTCAACGTGATGAAGACAAAAGAACTGGTGGTCGATCTGAAGAGAATCAGGGCTCTGGTGAACCCTGTTAACATCCAAGGGGTCAGTGTGGACGTGGTAGAGGAATATAAGTACCTGGCGGTGTACTTGGATAATAAACTGGACTGGTCCAAAAACGTGGACACTGTATACAAAAAGGGCCGGAGCCGTCTCTATTTTCTGAGACGGCTAAGGTCCTTCAACATCTGCCGAACGATGCTGCGGATGTTCTATGAGTCTGTGGTGGCCAGTGCCATCCTGTACGCTGTCGTCTGCTGGGGCAGCGGCTTGAAGGTGAAGGACACTAACAGACTCAATAAGATCATCAGGAAGGCTGGCCATGTTGTAGGCGTGGAGCTGGACTCTCTGACAGTGGTGATGGAGAAGAGGACACTGTCCAAAATGAAGACAATCTTAGACTGTCCTTCCCACCCTCTCCATGAGGAGCTGATCAGCCACAGGAGCACGTTCAGTCAACGGCTGATTCTTCCACGCTGCACAACTGCGAGACCCAGGAAATCATTCCGACCTGCTGCAGTCAGGCTGTACAATGCCACTGTATAACTGTGCTACACCGTCTTACCATGTATACTGTATCCTTAACTCAGGTGCAATATATGTACGTATATAGGAACCATTGTATATAAAATCACTCCATTTTGCTTTTACTTAAGTTATTGAACTTATTGAAATTTATTTTATTTTATTTTATTCTTTTTTCAGATGAGTTTATCTTCTATTTTTAGACATGTTTACTTCTTTGATTCAGGAGCTTGGTAGCAAATTTGAGTTTCCCTCTGGGGATTAATAAAGTAATTCTGATTCTGATTCTGAATACATGCAGACATTTTGGCTTGACATTCACAAATGGATAAAACAAAACGTGTCATAATTTCCAGACTCTTTATCAAGAAACAATATAACATTTGGTGTGATCTTACAAAACAAAAATAATGAACTCTCTAGTAATGTAATTTTTTACGTCTGGCGAAGTTTTTTTTTTAAATATACACAAGAATAAAATCCTAAAATCGTCCTTCATATCTGTTTCTTTCTTGAACGAATTTAAATGATACTTAAGATCCTTAAAATTTCTGAAAGTTGCAAAAGCAGAAAGATTGTATGATATTTTAAAACCTTTTCTCACTGAATTAGATAACAGATAAAACTATTTCCCCTTGTATGTATGTTTCTTTGAAAAAAATATTAGTTTTCTTGCTTGTTTACTTGTTTGACTTTCCCCCCTTTCTATCCATTTACATCTTTAACTACAGTATTTCCGACATACAGTAATTTAGTTTCAATTTTGTATTGTAAGTTGTTTATACTAGAGTTTTATCAAATTGTTCCTTTTGATAATTTCTCTGTTCTTCCCTTTATTTAATTGGTTGATAACATGATGACGGTGCCATATTGGTTTTGTACATATAAGATAAGATAAGATAAGATAAATTTTATTCATCTCTTGGTGGGGAAATTTACATGTTACAGCAGCTCACAAATAGAAAAAGAGTCAGGAATAAACAGTAACAAAAAAATAGAGTGCAATAAAAGTATTTAAAAAAACTGTAGGAAAAAATATCTATGTATAAAAAAAAAAACATGAGGGTGGCACGGTGGTGTAGTGGTTAGCACTGTCGCCTCACAATAAGAAGGTCCGGGTTCGAGCCCCGTGGCCGGCGAGGGCCTTTCTGTGCGGAGTTTGCATGTTCTCCCCGTGTCCGCGTGGGTTTCCTCCGGGTGCTCCGGTTTCCCCCACAGTCCAAAGACATGCAGGTTAGGTTAACTGGTGACTCTAAATTGAGCGTAGGTGTGAATGTGAGTGTGAATGGCTGTCTGTGTCTATGTGTCAGCCCTGTGATGACCTGGCGACTTGTCCAGGGTGTACCCCGCCTTTCGCCCGTAGTCAGTTGGGATAGGATCCAGCTCGCCTGCGACCCTGTAGAACAGGATAAAGTGGCTACAGATAATTTAGTTTAGTTTATTTGTCACAGCTGCAAAATATTATAAGCCAAAAAGATTATCTATATACACAAACAAAAATCAAACAGAAAAAAATACTATGAAAAAAAATTGTGACTGGAAAAGGAAACAGGACTCTCGTCCCAGTTGATAACCCTTCCCACAAAGGAAAAAAATTTATATACTAATTTAAAGAATTAAAAAATTTGTACTTTAAAAGGAGTTCATTTAGGCTAAAAAAGTCAATCTTAATTTGGGTGTCTAACTAAATAATAATGAGATATATAAAACGTCTAAACAACCTACATATACAGTGGTATGCAAAAGTTTGGGCACCCCTGGTCAAAATTGCTGTTACTGTGAACAGTTAAGCAAGTTGATGATGAAATGATCTCCAAAAGGCATAAAGTTAAAGATGACTCATTCCCTTTATATTTTAAGCAAAAACAAGTTTTTATTTTCATCTTTTACATTTTCAAAATGACAGAAAAGGGCCCGAAGCAAAAGTTTGAACACCCTGCATGGTTAGTACCTAGTAACACCCCCTTTGGCACCCCCTCACAGCTTGTAAACACTTTTTGTAGCCAGCTAATAATCTTTCAGTTTTACCTGGGGGATTTTCACACATTCGTCCTTGCAAAAGGCTTCCAGTTCTACAAGTTTCTTGGGCTGTCTTGCATGTACTGCTCTTTTGAGATCTATCCACAGATTTTCAATGATGTTTAGGTCAGGGGACTGTGAGGGCCCGGGCAAAACCTTCAGCTTGGGCCTCCTGAGGTATTCCATTGTAGATTTTGAGGTGTGTTTTGGATCATCGTCTTATTGTAGGACCCGTCCTCTTTTTAACTTCAGCTTTTTTACAGATGGTGTGATGTTTGCTTCCAGAGTTTGCTGGTATTTATTCGAATCCATGCTTCCCTCGACCAATGAAATGTGCCCTGTGCCACTGGCTGCAACACAACCCCAAAGCATGATGGATCCACACCCATGCTTCAGAGTCGGAGAGGTGTTCTTTTCCTGGAATTTGGCCCCCTTTTTTCTCCAAACATACCTTTGCATGTTGTGGCCAAAAAGTTCTATTTTGATTTCATCAGTCCACAGGACTTGTTTCCAAAACGCATCAGGCTTATTTAGATGTTCATTTGCAAACTTCAGACGCTGAATTTTGTGGCTCAGACGCAGGAACGGTTTTCTTCTGATGACTCTCCCATGAAGGTCATATTTGTTCAGGTGTCGCTGTGTAGTAGAACAGTGCACCACCACTCCAGGGTCTGCTCAAGCTTTCTGAAGGTCTTTTGCAGTCAAACAGGGGTTTTTATTTGCCTTTCTAGCAATCCAACGAGCAGTTCTTTCAGAAAGTTTTCTTCATCTTCCAGACCTCACCTTGATCTCCACTGTTTCTGTTAACTGCCATTTCTTAATAACATTACAGTTTGAGGAAACAGCTACCTGAAAACACTTTGCTATGTTCTTGTAGCCTTCTCCTGCTCTGTGAGCATCAATTATTTTATTATTCAGAACGCGACGGAGTTGCTTAGAGGAGCCCATGGCTGTTGATTTCAGGGACAAGTTTGAAGAGTCAGAGAATTTATACAGCTTTGAAATCTGCATCATCTGACCTTTCCTAACGAAGAATTTGAACAAGCCACAGCTCAATAAGCTAATTAAGGTCTGGAACCTTGGTAAAAGTTACCTGAGAACTCAAATGTATTGGGGAGTCCAAACTTTCGTATGGTGTTCCTTTTCTTTTTTCACTCTCCAATTGTACAAAACAAAAATAAAACACAAATCTTGCAGAAAACGCTGAAATGTCTCATCTTTACCTTTATGGCTTTTGGTGATCAGTTCATCTTCTGCTCACTTAACTATTCACAGTAACAGACATTTTCAGTAAGGGTGCACAAACTTTTGCATGCCACTGTAATAACTAATACAGTTTATGGAGCTTGATAAAATGCTTGTTTCGTGTAGTAGAAAGAGTTAATGCAGGTTTTGATTTTGTAATGGATGGATGGATGGCAAAAACATGAGCCATGTACGTAACATACACAACTAAATAAGAATAGTACTTCAACCGAAGTAGAATATTGCACTAATAAAAGACTTAGACAAACTTTATTGTCATTCAGTATGCAACAAGTGTACACAGAACGAAATTTTGTTGCAGCACAGAATTAAATATGAAGTGTATTAAATTAAATTAAATTAAATTAAATTAAATTAAATTAAATTAAATTATGCAGCAGCAAAAATCTTATAAAGTGCAATTGTATAAAGTGACCTGTGGAATTAGGAAATGTTCAGGTTATAAAAAGAAGTTTGGATTTGGAGTTCAGCAGTCTGGTGACCTGGCGGAAAAGCTCTTACAGAACCTGGTGGTCCTGCACTGAATGCTGTGGAACCTCTTTCCAGAGGGAAGAACAGACCATAGTGAGGGTGTGAGGGGCCACTGATGATGTTTCTGGCTCGAGACATGCAGCGCCTTGGTCCTGAATGGAGAGAAGAGAAGTCCTAATGAAATAGAAATAGAGTATTGCACCAGGAAGTGAATGTTATTGCACTTGTTAACAGTGCTTGAAGTGGAAAAAAAGAAGTGCAGAAACCCTGATTTTCTGACAATGCCATCCCGGTCATTCAAATAAGTTCAAATCAAGTTCAAATTTTTTAATTGAAAACTTCACAGTTTTTGTATTGCCTTCACGCATTTTGCAAAACTTGGCTCATAAGGACAATGCTCTACTCTTTTCATCTGTTGTTGTGCTACAGTATTTGTTGTTTGAACAGATGTGTTTTCACAATGACTCTCTGAGATATTATTTTTGAACGAAGTGTCTTAGTTTGTAGACAGCTGGAGTAAAAACAAATCAGAACTAAGAACCACAACCATATTGTCAAGTTGTGTATGATTTTCCCCAGTTTTGTGCCCCAACTTCAAAAGAGCTTTGGTCACACAAGGAACACTCAGTTTTTCCCCTTTTTTGTTTTTTATTGCAGTTCAAAGGTGATGAAGGGGTTGATTAGGGCTTGATTAGGTTGATAACATTAAGAACAACAGAAAAACATTGCATCATTTTAAGTTTAAACTAATAAAAACAAGTCATCACAACATTACTTTAAGTTTCAAAAATAAAAAAATGAGTAATTAGTGCATGTATTGCACTAAAAGAAAAGCAAAAGAAGGTTTAACACCTTTAAGTTTACTAATCACATACATAAACACCTTTAAGTTTAACTAAGTTCACTAATCACATATCATGTAGGCCTAATGTAATTTGTAATTTTAACATTTAGTAATCAAATAACCAGTAACTATATGTAACGTAGATAACTTCACTGATTGGAAAAGCACACCTACTGGATGCTTATGTTTGGTTTATGCTTGTATTTTTGCAACATCCTCGAGAGATCACTCAATTCTGTTAGCGCGTCATACATAATGCCCAGGTTTGTCACAAAAGAATCAGACGTGAGAACGTGTTCCAGGTCACTGTACTTTGCCCTCTCCTTGGAATCCCTCGAAGAATCTTTAGCAGCCTCGTGGAAGTGTTCCCTGAGAGCCCTGTAGTTTTCCCAAACCGCTCTCACGGTGCGCTCACTGGATGCGACCCAGCGCACGGAAAGGACGCGGCCAATAACAAGAAGGCGCTGCTCAACGCGCTGCGCACAGCTGCTCAGCTCGCGCTGATTTTTTGGCGAAGCGTGATAAAGAAGTGCAGGAATGCAGTTCCGGTGCGTTCCGGCCCACTTCAAGCCCTGCTTGTTAACAATAAATGTTACTGTGCCTTTTCAATAAAGTGTGATTAAAAACAAACAAACAAACAAACAAACAAACAAACAAACAAACGGTTTTGCACTCGGGTTTCTGTCAGTGGGGGCTTTATAGCATCAACAAAGCTGACTTTATGTTAACACTGTTAATGTTATAGTCATGCTGTCTGTTGTTGCCCAAATGAGGATGGGTTCCCTTTTGAGTCTGGTTCCTCTCGAGGTTTCTTCCTCATGTTGTCTGAGGGAGTTTTTCCTCGCCACCGTCGCCACAGGCTTCATCATTGGGGATAGATTAGGGATAAAATTAGCTCATGTTTTAAGTCGTTCAAATTCTGTAAAGCTGCTTTGGGACAATGTTTATTGTTAAACTTGACTTGACTTGCTCCCACTCAATGGGATCCTGCAATACCAGATACCGCCTCTAGAGGGAAACGGCGAATTACTGAAAGAGGTGGAGTTAGCAGGCTGTGGGCGCTGATTGGTACGTGCTGGTGAAGGGGCGGGAGGAACATGACGCGCTGATGAAGCACCTGCTGTGCTTTTAGGCTGCTGGCTGGTTGAGATGCAGCTTCAGAATCGCATCACCGGGAGGAGAGAGCGCAGTTTGGAACTCGAACCCTGAACATGTCGACTGTGAAGAAGAGAAACTCTGGGCACCATGAGGAGGATGAGGAGGGGGACCCTCAGGCGGCGGAGAAGATGCTGAGCGGCGGAGGAGCGGCAGGCTCTGGAGGAGGAGGAGGAGGAGGAGAGGAGGAGGAGACGGTGGTGCTGCAGCGCACCATCACGCTGGTGAACGGCGTGGCCATTATCGTGGGCACCATTATCGGCTCGGGGATCTTCGTGACTCCGACCGGCGTGGTGAAGGAGGCGGGCTCGGTGGGGCTGTCGCTGGTGGTGTGGGCGGTGTGCGGGGTGTTCTCCACGGTGGGCGCGCTGTGCTACGCCGAGCTCGGGACCACCATCACCAAGTCCGGCGGAGATTACGCTTACATCCTGGAGGTGTACGGCTCCCTGCCCGCCTTCCTCAAGCTCTGGATCGAGCTGCTGATCATCAGGCCGTCCTCGCAGTACATCGTCGCCTATGTGTTCGCCACGTACCTGCTCAAGCCTCTCTTCCCGGTGTGTCCGGTGCCCGAGACCGGAGCCAAACTGGTCGCGTGCCTCTGCATCCGTGAGTTCATTCATTTATTCATTCATTCACTTCACTCACTCACTCACTCCACTCATTCACTCCCCTCACTCATTCATTCACTCACTCCCCTCACTCATTCACTCACTCCCCTCACTCACTCCACTCCCTCACTCACTCACTCCACTGTTTACTTATTAATCTGCGGTTGGTAGAAGAGAGCAACTGGACTTGCAAGTCCAGTTGCTCTCCAGTTGCTCTCTTCTATCAACCACAGATTACTATGTACCTGGATGACTGAGAATCTTCACAGACATGTTTACTGATTATTATTCACTCTGTTCTTCTGTCCCAGGCCCACTCTGTTCTTCTGTCCCAGGCCCACTCTGTTCTTCTGTCCCAGGCCCACTCTGTTCTTCTGTCCCAGGCCCACTCTGTTCTTCTGTCCCAGGCCCACTCTGTTCTTCTGTCCCAGGCCCACTCTGTTCTTCTGTCCCAGGCCCACTCTGTTCTTCTGTCCCAGGCCCACTCTGTTCTTCTCCCCCAGGCCCACTCTGTTCTTCTCTCCCAGGCCCACTCTGTTCTTCTCTCCCACTCCACACTGTCTGTCACTTTCTGCTGCACAAGTTTGTGTCTCGTGCACCAACTCGCACCCTCAGCACACGCGAGGTTTCATTTCATTTGCAGCATGCTTATAATGAAAAGGGGATTCTGTAACACAGCTTTAGTGTGTGTGTGTGTGTGTGCTGAAAGCAAGTCTGATAGTTTCATCATCCATCAATATGAACAGGCGGAAGGAAGAACACAAACCCTGGCACGCATTTCAGCATGGCACTGTGACGTGTGCGCGCGCGTGTGTGTGGTGAAAACGAGTCTGATAGTTTCATCATCCATCACTGCGAGCGGGCGGGGGGAGAGAGAGAGAGAGAGAGAGAAAAGGGGTTAGAGGGGGAGAGAGAGAGAGAGACTTGGCATGCACTTCAAAGACTCTTTATTGTTAGTTCACTGTATATCCAGCACATGCAGGAGAACCGAAATGCCATTTCTCTCCCACCTTACTTATAAAAAACAGATAAAGATTGCACACACACACACACACACACACACACACAAAAACGATAGATAGATTTTAAAAAATTTAAGAAAAACAATATAAATAGATAATATAGATAAGATGCTAGAAGAGCAGCTTATGAGGTGAATATGACAGCCGTGCAATGATCAATAGCAGCAGATCCAGCAGTAATGCTCATGTTTGTGGTGTGATGTGCAAACGGGTGAGGTAGTTCTCTTGTGTGAATGAATGTGTTACAGACCGGGGTAAGGGGTAGGTAGCGGACAGAGTTCAGCATCCTGACAGCCTGGTGGATGAAGCTGTTTAGCAGTCTCGTGGCGCAGGCCCGGAGGCTTTTCCCTGAGGGCAGGAGGCTGAAGAGTGAGTGTGAAGGGTGGGAGATGTCACCAGCAATGCTGATGGCTCTGTGGGTGAGACGGGATGGGAGACAGGAGCATGGCACTGTGACTTCAGCATGGCGCTGTGACGTATGTGTGTGTCTGTGTGTGTGTGTGTGTGTGTGTGTGAGAGAGAGAGAGAGAGAGAGAGAGCGCGCGCGAGTGAGTGAAGTGCACTAGGTAAGTTGCATTGAGTCTGAATTTTAGACTTGATGTAGGGAGGGTGAAGGAAAAACTGAAGCCGTGATGATTGTTTTTGCTTAGATGCCCATCAGTCAATATCAGCATTAATAATATAAACATTTCTAATTTCCAAAAAATTCCACTTCCTTCCACATCCCTTTCCATTTATTACAGGATCAGAGCAAGTCAAAAAAAGACACTTATACTAATATATATCCATACGTTATCTGTAGCCGCTGATTTTTGGTTTAACACTCTGAGGTCCTGGGCCTGTCGGGCGCTCTGTGGCAGTCTGATAAACCTTGACATTTTTAAGTATTTCATCTAACTAAAAATATCCATGCAAAAGTGACACACATGGTTATTCTGGACACCCTCAGCAATAATAATGAGAGTAAAGTGAATGTAATGAAATTTGTTTTTATTTTAATTAAGTGCAAACAAGTTTACAAAAAACTATTTTCAGAGTCTTCAAACCTTGTAAAAAAAAACGCACTATAAATCAAATCAAGTTTATTTGTATAGCGCTTTTAACAATAAACATTGTCGCAAAGCAGCTTTACAGAATTTGAACGACTTAAAACATGAGCTAATTTTATCCCTAATCTATCCCCAATGAGCAAGCCTGTGGCGACGGTGGCAAGGAAAAACTCCCTCAGACGACATGAGGAAGAAACCTCGAGAGGAACCAGACTCAAAAGGGAACCCATCCTCATTTGGGCAACAACAGACAGCCTGACTATAATATTAACAGTTTTAACAGGTATAACCCTCAACTGTCCTCATGGGGCCGTCCTTCACAGGAGTGGGGCGATAAAACTCCGACCAGACACAGGGCACCAGGATGGATCAAGCAGGTCCGAGGGGCAGAAGAGGCCAGCATCTCAATCCCAGGATCAACAACATGTAACTCAGAGGGACAGATTGGGGGGGGAAGAGAGAGAGAGAGAGAGAAAGAAAACACATGTTAGGTATGCCCTAAAAATGACAAGTATTAAATCTGTGTGGTAGGCTCGCAGAGACGAGAGTCTTTACATCAGGCATAACACACAACAATGGCATGTTAATATGGTAAAATATATCATGACCTGCTCTGGCTGGATGCTTGATTGGGTGATGGGAGCACACTCCTCAGCAATGATGAGATGCAGATGGGACCCTTAGGGCTGGCCAAGACAATTCAGTTACATTTCACCGGGTCTGGGACATGCGACAGAATGTCTGACGGCCGATTCCCTGCAGGCTACGATAGCCAGTCGAGGTCTCCACCCTCTCCACCAAAAGATTTCCTGTTGACTCCATGTAACTCAGAGGGACAGATTTGGGGGGAGGGAAAGAAAACTATAAATATATTTGCATAAGACTTTTGAAGTCTGAACTTTGTAAACATAGGTGTTGGCTACATAAAAGTAAGAACGGTATTCAGAAATGTTCTGTACTTTCAATACAAATTGTAGAAACTTCAGACTACCTTTGTTTTCTCCAAAGCCAGTTGCCCTTTCAAATGAATATTGATGAGGTCGGTGTAATTCACTGTCTTACCATGTATCCTTAACTCTGGTACAATATATGTATATAGGAGTCATTGTATATAAAATCACTTCATTTTGCTTTTACTTAAGTTATTGAACTTTTTTAAATTTACTTTATTTTTTTTTAAATACTATTTTATCTTCTATTTTTAGACATGTTTACTTCTTTGATTCAGGAGCTTGGTTGCAAATTTGAAGAATTTCCCTCCGGGGATTAATAAAGTAATTCTGATTCACCTGTAATCACTGATTTCCCCCCCCCGTCACTGTCAGTAGTCCATTTGTCAAAGCCCCTGGCCCTGGCCCCTGTACCTCCCTGGCCCCTGTACCTCCCTACCCCCACACCTCCCTGCTTGGAAAGTTACTGCAAAGAAAAGAAGCCCTAACAGCCAAAGCTATCACAGTCGCAGATTAAATATTCTGGCTTCTTCGAAATCTTATAATAAATATACCCTCTTCAACTGTAAGATACTCAATAAAATGTTCAGTAGCTAATGATCATCCCTGGATTGTGGCTCTCTGCTGTCAGTCCTTATCGCAGTCCTCATCTGGATGCCAAGCATCATAACGGTTCTTGTCAGGTTGAAGGCAAAGGAAAACATCACACGTTTTGCACTTCCACAGGGTTTTTGTTTTCCTTCCCTGCAACCTGCAGTACGCGCAGGCTCTGCGACCATCACCGGCCCTTTTCCCATTTGTGTTCAGCTCTATCTCACAAACTGGCTCGTGAGCCTTGCCAGCTTTCTTCAGAGGAGCCTTTGGGGCCTCAAAACGCAGTGGTAAACCACACAGCTGTGCAGTGAGCTCCTCCATGAAATCCCTGTGGCTCAGGCTTTTCTTCTGCATGTTTTGCATGAGTTCTTTGTGGAGGATGAAGGCGTTTGTTGCAGCAATGTCCAGGAAGTTCTTGTACCACTTCAGTTTTGTGCTGTGCTGTGTAGTACTGGATCAACTGGTCAGACAAGTCCACACCACCCATGAACTTGTACTCTACCACGGTGAGGGTGTCCAGAATAGAACTATGTGTGTCACTTTTTTGCATGGATGTTTTTAGTTAGATGAAATACTTAAAAATGTCAAGGTTTATCAGACTGCCACAGAGCGTCTGACAGGCCCAGGACCTCAGAGTGTTAAAGTGGCTGGTGAGGGTGTGTTTTAATTCTATAATGCATCTGGCACCAAAATATTAAACTGTAGATTCAGACTTTGTCGACCAGATGAATGTGTGTTAATTTCAGTTTACAAATTTTTTTAAATTTAATTTTTTTTTTCTGTTATGATGATGATGATGATGATGATGATTTTACTTTAAACATTTTCATTCATTTCCATGGATTGGCTGCACCACATAAAACAAATGACCCCTAGTTTAAAGATTAACTGTAATTGTCGAACATCCTGTAAAACAACTTTTCTTTTTTTTTGATCAGCTGGACTCATTTTGTGGTGCCACGCCCCATTTAGTTATGTTAATTCTACAGTTGCACACTACTTAAAGACAATAAATTGGCAACGATTTACAAGAACAAAAGTTAATGTGTGACAAACATTCCATGTTCACAGTGTGTGTGTATATAAAGTGAAGGAGCTGTTTACTTCAGACTTGTAACTCTGTAAAAAAAAGTTGAGCCAGTCCGGATTAGAGGAAGATTAAAAACGCACACAAACGCACATCGTTGCTTCATTGTTCTTCTCCAGTCTCTGCTCATTATTAGAGAGAGAGAGAGCTGTGGAACTAATCCTCCCAAAAATAAATCCTGTGATGGAGACATTAAATCTCATCTCATTATCTGTAGCCGCTTTATCCTGTTCTACAGGGTCGCGGGCGAGCTGGATCCTATCCCAGCTGACTACGGGCGAAAGGCGGGGTTCACCCTGGACAAGTCGCCAGGTCATCACAGGGCTGACACACAGACACAGACAACCATTCACACTCACATTCACACCTACGCTCAATTTAGAGTCACCAGTTAACCTAACCTGCATGTCTTTGGACTGTGGGGGAAACCGGAGCACCCGGAGGAAACCCACACGGACACGGGGAGAACATGCAAACTCCGCACAGAAAGGCCCTCGCCGGCCACGGGGCTCGAACCCAGGACCTTCTTGCTGTGAGGCGACAGCACTAACCACTACACCACCGTGCCGCCCAGAGAGATTAAATAAATAAGAAAATAAATGAGATGGAGAGAGCGATACAGAGAGAGAGGTGATGGGTGGAATAGATGGATAAGTTGATGGAAGGATGGATAATTTGGTTGCTGCTACCATTTTTGCCTTCAGAATAAAAACGCTGAAATGAATGGATTGAGAGATGAACAGATTGCATGGATGCATGAGCAGGTGGACAGATGAATAGATGGATGGACAGATAGACAGACTGGTTGTTCCTGCTGTTTTCTGATTCAAAATAAATAAAAAGTTAGTTTTGAAGCCTGTACTGTATAAGGGCCCCTTCCCCTCCATTACCCACAATCCTATGCTGCGTGTGGGCGGAGCTGCGTTACTCCTCTGACCTGTTTTACACAATGCAGTGCTGAGAAGCCGAGCGTGATGAAACCCAGTGCGTTATGGATCGACACACACCACCTCCTCACTGAGGGGCCCCTCGCTCATTAGTGCACTCAGTACAGTGTGCGGGGGGTGTTTGGACCGATTTCCAGTTAATGTGCTTTGAAGTGTTGGAGTCTGTCGATGAGGAACTTGTTACCCTCTGCCAGCTGTGATGGAGGAGGTGATGTTTTTGCCATTTTTGTTTGTTTGTTCCCAGTGTAGTGAACAGATTTGGCTGCAATATTGGTGGACAGCTTTAGTCTAATCTGAGGTTCGAGTGATTAGACATTGAGATGTGGCTCGGTGGAGATCTGAACTCGACAGTCTCCTAGTTACATCACTGATCTCTGAACATCACACACACACACACACACACACACACACACACACACACACCCTCTCCCAGCAAAAGCACTGACTCATTTTCTCACACACAGTAGTTATTGATCTTTCTTGTGGTTTGAAGGATATATGGGTGTACGGGTGGATGGATGGACGGGTGTATGGGTGTACAGGTGGATGAGTGTGGTGTACGGGCGTATGGGTGTACAGTGTACGGGTGGATGGGTGTACAGTTGGATGGATATACAGATGTACGGGTGTATGGGTGTACAGGTGGATGAGTGTGGTGTACAGGTGGAAGGGTGTACGGGTGGATGGGCGTACGGTGTACGGGTGGATGGGCGTACAGTGTACGGGTGGATGGGTGTATGGGTGTACAGTGGATGGGTGTACAGTTGGATGGATATATAGATGGATGGATATAGATGTACGGGTGGATGGGTGTACGGGTGGATGAATAGACAGGTGGATGGGTGTACGGGTGGATGGGTGTACAGTTGGATGGATATATAGATGTACGGGTGGATGAATAGACAGGTGGATGGGTGTACGGGTGGATGAGTGGTGCTTTTATCGATGATGGTTAAATGACAGACAGATGGAGTGGTGAAAGGATGAAAAAGATGGATGGAGGAGATTTATGTCCTGTAACTACACGATGTTGTTGTATAAACGAGTAAGAAACTAAAGCATTAAAGTGAGTGCACTTGTCTCCATGGAAACTCTGGAGTTTTGTCGTTGGTTTCTTACACATGGTGAGATGATGCAACAGCCATAATCACTGTGGTTTTTGGTGATGGTTCCGTGGAAACGGGTTCCATCTTGTGCTGTGTGACGGTTTGGAGCGCAGCCGGTCAGGTTCTGATGTCGTTCTGCTCAGTTATCACAGGTCATAAGTTCACATAGTGTCGGGTTTCGAGGACATCGGACACCTGGCAGCCTGTTTTACTTCACTGAGACGATTGTGTGTGTGTGTGTGTGTGTGTGTGTGTGTGTTGGGCTATTTTTGTCATTATTTGTCATGTCCAGGGTCAAACCTGTAATTTAATTCTGTCTCTCTCTCTGTCTCTCCCTCCCTCAGTGTTGTTGACGGCGGTGAATTGCTACAGTGTTCGCGCTGCCACCCGAGTCCAGGACGCCTTTGCTGCTGCTAAGCTCGTCGCTCTGGGACTCATCATTATTATCGGCTTTGTGCAGATTGGCATGGGTTAGACACACACACACACACACACACACACACACACACACACACACACACACACACACACACAAAACCACACCCAATCACTGACATTTCATCACTTCAGGATGTCATTTAAGGTCATTATTTACCAGGTCTAGACACACGGTCTGTCCGGAAATAAAACCGTGTCGGTTGCCTTGAAATGTTAACCGGTGTGACCGTGGGGGCGGAACGCTGTTAGATCACAGCTTGTTCCGTTAGCACCCTCAGGAATTAAAGACTGATACTGAAAGTGTCCCAGAGGTAAAAACCCCACTATCCAGACCATCATCACTCACAGCTTTCCACAAGTGTGTGAGAACAGCAGGACGTTCACAAAAGGTTTTAAAAGTACAACATACAATAAAACCCAAGTCTCTCCTGTTGCGTTTTGACACACCCTTCTTACTGTGTGCAGAAATGCAGCCTTCCTGAAAACAAAAAACTACATTTAATTTTTACACTTTACATTCCCAGATAGAGTAAAATATCTTTAATAATGGGCAAGACCCCCCCCCCCCCCCCCAAAAAAAAAAAAAAAAAATCAATTGGTCCATTGTTCATGAGGGAAAAAAGTGACAACATTCTGCTCTTTGAAATATTTTAATATTTGGAATACTACTAATTTAATTTCTTTGATTTAATTTTCCTGGGTTTGAATTATTTCATCAATAATTGTAGTGTTATTTAAAAAAATATCATAAATACTAAATTAAAAAAACAAATAAAAACAACACACACACACACACACAGTGGTGCTTGAAAGTTTGTGAACCCTTTAGAATTTTCTATGTTTCTGCATAAATATGACCTAAAACATCATCAGAGTTTCACACAAGTCCTAAAAGTAGATAAAGAGAACCCAGTTAAACAAATGAGACAAAAATATTATACTTGGTCATTTATTTATTGAGGAAAATGATCCAATATTACATATCTGTGAGTGGCAAAAGTATGTGAACCTCTAGGATTAGCAGTTAATTTGAAGGTGAAATTAGAGTCAGGTGTTTTCAATCAATGGGATGACAATCAGGTGTGAGTGGGCACCCTGTTTTATTTAAAGAACAGGGATCTATCAAAGTCTGATCTTCACTACACATGTTTGTGGAAGTGTATCATGGCACGAACAAAGGAGATTTCTGAGGACCTCAGAAAAAGCGTTGTTGATGCTCATCAGGCTGGAAAAGGTTACAAAACCATCTCTAAAGAGTTTGGACTCCACCAATCCACAGTCAGACAGATTGTGTACAAATGGAGGAAATTCAAGACCATTGTTACCCTCCCCAGGAGTGGTCAACCAACAAAGATTACTCCAAGAGCAAGGCGTGTAATAGGCGGCGAGGTCACAAAGGACCACAGGGTAACTTCTAAGCAACTGAAGGCCTCTCTCACACTGGCTAATGTTCATGAGTCCATCATCAGGAGAACACTGAACAGCAATGGTGTGCATGACAGGGTTGCAAGGACAAAGCCACTGCTCTCCAAAAAGAACATTGCTGCTCATCTGCAGTTTGCTAAAGATCACGTGGACAAGCCAGAAGGCTATTGGAAAAATGTTTTGTGGATGGATGAGACCAAAATAGAACTTTTTGGTTTAAATGAGAAGTGTTATGTTTGGAGAAAGGAAAACACTGCATTCCAGCATAAGAACCTTATCCCATCTATGAAACATGGTGGTGGTAGTATCATGGTTTGGGCCTGCTTTGCTGCATCTGGGCCAGGACGGCTTGCCATCATTGATGGAACAATGAATTCTGAATTATACCAGTGAATTCTAAAGGAAACTGTCAGGACATCTGTCCATGAACTGAATCTCAAGAGAAGGTGGGTTATGCAGCAAGACAACGACCCTAAGCACACAAGTCGTTCTACCAAAGAATGGTTAAAGAAGAATAAAGTGAATGTTTTGGAATGGCCAAGTCAAAGTCCTGACCTTAATCCAATGGAAATGTTGTGGAAGGACCTGAAGCGAGCAGTTCATGTGAGGAAACCCACCAACATCCCAGAGTTGAAGCTGTTCTGTACGGAGGAACGGGCTAAAATTCCTCCAAGCCGGTGTGCAGGACTGATCAACAGTTACTGGAAACATTTAGTTGCAGTTATTGCTGCACAAGGGGGTCACACCAGATACTGAAAGCAAAGGGTCACATACTTTTGCCACTCACAGATATGTAATATTGGATCATTTGGCTGCTGCCATTGTGGTGCAAGGGTTGTGTGTCTAGAATGGTGGGCAGCATGGTAGTGTAGTGGTTAGCACGGTCGCCGCGCATCTCGTCTTCGCCACAAACCTCATTCAATTTATACGCCGCTCACCGACGAGCGGTCCTTACTAGCCCGTTGTTTCACGGTGTTATACGTGTGTGATATCATGTTTCACGCATGTAGCATGTTGTTCGACCAAATCAACGCAGCTATTCCCATGAGTCACCGTTTCTTTTGGTGCAAGTTAGAACGGTGCTTTTGATTGGCTCACTGTTAACTGCCGTCCAGTAAAACTTCAGCTTTTTTAATAAGCCTTATTTCGCTTCCCTCCCTTGCGACAGATCCGCGTGCTTTGCCTCTGGTTGCTGATCAAAATATGTCAAAATGAAGTTTTTATCGGAAGGCTCCAATACAAAAGGATTAGAAGACGTCTAGAAATAAATGGAGATGGGAATGGCTAAGCGAGTGTGACAAATGGGGAATATGGCTGAGAAAACCGGACGTCCCGGGAGTTGCGTATTGTGACTGCTGTTCAAAGACCTATAAAGTACTTAAGAAGGGACTTAAGTCATGCCGATGAGACTAATCACTTGAAAAACAAGAATTGATTTGTGAAATAAGGGACATTTGTTAAACTTGTACCACATACATTCAACTTTGATAGGTAGTGTATATTGGGCCTTTTCCACGCCCCTTTTTCAGCTCACTTCAGCCCAACACGGCTCGCGTTTCGACTACCTCAGAGCAGCACGACTGAGCTCACTTCAGCCTTACTCGGCACCCAAAACTCGCACGGTTTTGGAGTGGGGCTGAAGTGAGCCAAACCGAGCCGAGTGGGGCTAGGGGCGTGAGGAGACACTCCTCTGTGCACTGATTGGTGAGGAGGATTTACGCCGATTTACAATGTTGTTGCGATATACGAGACAGGGTGGAAAGCTAGAAATTTAACTGTTAGCTTACCATTACACATCGTCTCTTGCTAGCGAGCTTGAACTCCGTGTCAGAAACTGTTCCAGTGTCTGTGTCGTCTGTATCGTCTGTGTCCTCGTCGTCTTCATTGAGAAGGAATTGAAGAAGTTCCCTCTCTTTATGAAGCCTTATGCGCCTCGCCTCATCTATACGCTCTTGCCAGTATCTGTTAGCGTTGTCGGTGACAACAAGCCACAGCACCAAGACCAGCAACACTAACGACTCCATGTCCTCCATGTTTGTTTACTATCCGGGTCGTGAGACTACCGCTTAAAAGGTCACTGATGTCACTGTTTGTGCCGCCTAACGACATCATGTGACGTCCACCCACTTTCGCTAACTCCACCCAATGTGTCCACCCACTTCCAGCCAGCACGGTTCAGCGCGGTTGTAGTCGAAATGCAACTCCAACAGCCCCGCTCAGCTCGACTCAGCACGGCTCAGCCCGACTCAGCCGCGTTGGTAGTGGAAAAGCACCATAAGATGCAAGCTTAATAATGATTGAGGGAAGGGGGTATGAAGCTGGGCACAAGGCCCCTAGACCGGCCAGGTTAGGCCGGCGTAAGGGGACATTATGCCCAATTATTCATCACAAGTATCTGCTTTTATAAACATTTTTTTTTTTGACATTTGATTTACCTTTCAATTATTAAATAAAAGTAAGGTAGGTCTTGAAATAAGTTTGTTAGCTTTATCATCTTTCCTAATGTGGTTGTTGGGTTGAAAACTCATTTGTAGTCCGTAATGGATTATAAAATATAGATATTTTTGTATATGGAAAAAGCTGAATCTTTATTTACTAAAATCCAGGAGTTTCTGAGGACGTCAAGAAATGCAACCCCTTATTTTAACTCAAGCTGTGTATATATTGTAAAAAAGGTATCACAGCAAAAGCAGATTTAAAAATGGCTGTTTCAACATTTAAATTAGTAGTTGCTAGATGTTTTGAAATATCAAGCCTTGGACTTGAAATATTATTTCAGATGAATTGATGAAATGTATTAAACATTTGATGTGAATATGCAAATCATAACTATTAATATTATAAATGTTTGAATGAGAGACAACCATTTTAACTTGTAATTTAAATGTTTTTTCGTGCACCATGCACGTCTGACTTTGTCAGACACTTCAGGTTTTTGAAAATTTTATGCTTGCACCCATGTGCTTGCGTCATTTAATGTTAGTTTTGTTTTATCATCACACCCTCATGCGTAGGAGACTGCACAGTACCACCTCCTTGTCAGGCCTCATGTCGTTGTCAAAATTTGACCGTGCAAGATAAAAAATGTTGGCGTTTTTACACATTTCACCTTCCACACTGTTCAATACACAGCTCCTGGTGTTATTTTTGCAGCGTTTGAGGTCTTCCTTTTTGAAGGACCATCACTGGGCGTGTATGCTTGAGTGTTTTTTCTAATCAGTTTTCATGTGGAAATGCTGAGGAAAGATTATATTTTTGGGCTTTTTATCCTATTAAACATAAGCTGTAAAAAAAAAATAATAATAATCCCCACTAAGTGGGAACTGATGTAATGGCTCTCAGAGGAGTGAAAATAAACACACACGTGTGCACGCGCGCACACAGCTCTACTTGGTGTGTATAGAGATCTTGCATGTGACGTCACAGCCGATCCAGATTGTAACAGACGCCATCTTGTCAGTCAAACGCCATATTTCCACCTTCTACTTCTACCTTTTCTTCTGGAAAACCCTACTATATACAATTCTACTACAACGGCTGCAGCTACAAGCTCTCCCTACCTGTGCACGTTTTTTATGTTTTTTGTGTGTATTTTTGCGTGTTGTTCGTCTGTACCAGACTTCAATATCCACTACAACCGTATGGACTTACTGGACATTGGTTTCCAGCAGAAAATGACGGTTTGTAGCGATTTCCATCGCATGCACAACATTCCGGACGAGATAGCGAGACCAGCGGGGTCTCCGTGGATTGTTATCGGGTCTGGCAGGCGAAGGAAGCGGTGTCGGGAGAGGAAGCAAAAGCGAGGCTGCAGGCAGAGCCGGCCTGTTGACTAAGCTCAGAAAACAGCCACTTAAATCTCCACTGCCAAGCCTCTACCTCTCCAACGCCAGATCCATGGTAAACAAGACGGACGATTTGGAATTACAGCTGGAATTACCTTATTCTATTCTATAATCGGCTGGTCAGTGCTATACTCAATACTTAAGTGACTTACCCGTCCAATGAGGATTTTCTTGTTTACAAGATGCCACATCTGAGGGCGGCTGACAAATCCTGAATTTCTGTAAAGATAACTGTGCAGAGATTTATAAGCATGCAGTGCTTCACCACTGAACAGCGAGGGAAAGTTAATGAGGTAATTATACACGTCTGGGTATTCCACCTCTGGCAGTTCAATATCCACTGACACGGTCGTGAAAACTCCGTCCGGTAAGCCATAAGGGTCACTAATCTGTAGGTCATTTATTTTAGACATGTATCTAATTATCTGTTCATTAGAAAAATGAGCCGTGTAGTCCGTCGGTTGAAATTGGTCCATTTTGTACACGAGTGCAGCTGTGGGGTTTTTTTTTTTTTTTTTTTTTTTTAAACCGACAAGATGGCGGCTGTTTACATTCCGGTCACGTGACTGCAAGATCTCTATTAGGAGGAGCTGGCAGCCATGTTGCAGAAGTGAAACCAATAAGAGGCAGTTGATAAACGTGTGCGCACTTCCACTGAGGCACATAAACGCCAAGCTGCAGTTTTCCACACAGACTGCGGTCAGATGGAAGGAAGAATCAATTAAAAAAAAGGGCTGCCCCCCGATTTTTCTTTTTTTTTTTGAGGGAAATCCTCCTTCACACACTTGTGTACTTTGATCACATGAACCCTGATGTATGTAAGCTGGGTGTTTTTGCCAGTTTGTGGCGTGTGTGCGGCGCCGCCCCCCCCCAATGTTTAAGAGCATAAGTCATGACCCAATAGAGATAAGTGAAGGGCGGGTCTGTATTCGACTCGAATACACGCCAGTTTCTCAGTAAGTGTGCGAGAGAGAGATAACACTGATGACGCCATGCTATCTGACCACTGCTTGTTTGTTTACCAACACAACTTTTTAAGCGAGTGCTCTTTAACAGGCCTTATTTCCTACTGAAGGTGTGGTTTCTGTATGTCTCATTTCCAGAAGGAGGTGTGGCCTGTGAGTTTCTCATTCCAAATGAACGAGGTGCGGCCTGTGTGGGTGCCTCCTTCCAAATGGAGGTGTGGCCTCTGTGTCTCATTTCCAGAAGGTGTGGCCTGTGAGTTTCTCATTCCAAATGGAGGTGTGGCCTCCACACGCCTCGTTCTGAATGGAGGTGTGGCCTCCGTGTCTCATTCCCAGAAGGAGGTGTGGCCTCTGCATGTCTTGCTCCAAATGGAGGTGTGGCCTCCACGCACCTCCTTCCAAATGGACATGTGGCCTCCATGTCTCATTCCCAGAAGGAGGTGTGGCCTCTGCATGTCTTGTTCCAAATGGTGGAGGTGTGGCCTCCACGTGTGCCCTTCTGAATGGAGGTGTGGTTGATGTATCTAAGCTTTTCAGTGAGGAAGGCGTGGCCTGTGTGCCTGCCACTTCTAATAAAGTAGGCATGGCCTCTGTATTTCATTACTTGTTAGCATCGTAGCTAAAGTACAAACTAAAAAACAAACTGGAACAAACATTTTTTCACATTTATTAAGTTGGCATGTCTTTCCTGATTGAACTGTTCCTTTAACATGCACGTTTTAGATCTTGTGTGTGTGTGTGTGTGTGTGTGTGTGTTTCCACACTCTATGAACGTGGCTGTTTTCTGAAGAACAGTGTACCTGAAACAAGAAGTCACACTGTATTATTTACCGTACAACCTGTTCATCTACATTTTGTGTGTGTGTCCCCCCTGCACAGCTGTATGCTTACTTTCGGCCATGTTTTTAAAATCCATGGCTCTTAGAGATGAAACAGAAGAGCAAATCCCATAATGAGGTTCTCCTGTAGCGGGATGAATTGCAGATTATGCGACATTTAAAACACTAATCAGTAAACTGTACGTTTAATTCAAACCCCGTGTTGTTGCAGGACTAACGGTGATCCTGTGTAATCCCCGAGATTCTGGACTGCGACTTTAAAGCTTCTGGAATTGCTGTGCGCACTGTGTTGCAGAAAAAGGAAAAAAAAATCCTAAAAAGTTGGAATTTACACTACCGTTCAAAAGTTTGGGGTCACTTTGAAATGTCCTTATTTTTGAAAGAAAAGCACTGTTCTTTTCAATGAAGATCACTTTAAACTAATCAGAAATCCACTCTATACATTGCTAATGTGGTAAATGACTATTCTAGCTGCAAATGTCTGGTTTTTGGTGCAATATCTCCATAGGTGTATAGAGGCCCATTTCCAGCAACTCTCACTCCAGTGTTCTAATGGTACAATGTGTTTGCTCATTGCCTCAGAAGGCTAATGGATGATTAGAAAACCCTTGTACAATCATGTTAGCACAGCTGAAAACAGTTGAGCTCTTTAGAGAAGCTATAAAACTGACCTTCCTTTGAGCAGATTGAGTTTCTGGAGCATCACATTTGTGGGGTCGATTAAATGCTCAAAATGGCCAGAAAAATGTCTTGACTATATTTTCTATTCATTTTACAACTTATGGTGGTAAATAAAAGTGTGACTTTTCATGGAAAACACAAAATTGTCTGGGTGACCCCAAACTTTTGAACGCTAGTGTATCTGGCATTTTATCAGAAGTCTTAACCGGTATGAAGTAGCTGAATGAATCTGCACTGGATAAACGGATGCTAATGTTAGCGAACTGTTGAGCTCGCGTAGTCACGTACCCCTTTTCCACCAAATCAGTTCCAGGGCTGGTTCGGGGCCGGTGCTGGTTCACAACTCCTTCAACTTGCGAGCCAGCTGAGAACCAGTTTGCTTTTCCATAGCTCGCGGTGCTAAGGGAAGCCACGTCATTACGTCGCTGTATACGTCAGTTACGTCGCTATTTTTGCATTAACCTTGGCGCGAATATCGAAGCAAAAACAACACGGAAGAAGCAGCAGCAACAACAATAATAATAATAATAATAATGGATGACTTCGCGTTTGTACAGCTGCTGCTTCTTGTTGCTTAAAAATGGCGATCTTTTGCGGTCTTGTTGTTGTTGTTGGTCTTAACAACTCCGCCCCCCCGCTGACGTAAGCGGTTCTTTCCTCTGGCCCAGCAGAGAGTTGGTGCTAGCCTGGAACCGGTTTTTCTGGCCCCAGAGCCAGTTCTTTGTCAGTGGAAACAGAAAACCCGGTTCCAAACTAAGCACTGGCCCCAAACCAGCCCTGGAACTGCTTTGGTGGAAAAGGGGCAGTAGAGACCAACCCAAAGCACTCAGAGCTGCCAGTACACTGCATTAGTAAATTTCACAAAATATAGTGTGTTGAGCTGTATGTACTTGGTGTACAAACATGCTACACACATACCGGTAGAAGTGCGTGTGTAAGAGAGAGATGGATAAGGTTCCTGTCGGCACGGTTGCCCCCGCCTGACCCCCTAATACTCGCGTTATCCCTCGGCTTTGCACACAACACAGTGCTTTCTCTCAGGAATAACCACACACTCGTACACCCTTCTCGTGTCATGTGGTCCCAGGGACTCTGACGTTCACACTTGGGTGTCACGAGTTCCTGGTAATCTCCACGTCTCCTTTCTCTCTCACACACTTTTTCCTCTCTCCACCCTCTCTCATTCTTCTATTCATTTCCCAGTGTGATGGAGCGAGAGCCAACATCCATGTGGTGATGGATGATGATATTTTATCATGATGATGTCTTTAAAGCATATGCAGAATGTTATTTAGTTTTGGTAAACGTAGTGTATTGTATTCATTAAAATGTTTAGCAAAGAAATGAGTACAATAATCCGAGCGATCTGATGATATCCAGAACACTGTGGAATTCAGTCAGTGTCGCGTCAGTCATCCTTGAACTTCCTGACCGTTAGGGCTCATTTCATATGAAACGTCAGCAGAAAATAAATGCGTCCTTTTCAAACAATGTAACGGTCACCGCTCACGTACTTCCATGTGTCCTTTATGTTGGTATGGCTGTTAAGCGATACGTCCACTAGAGGGCAGCACTGAGTCAAAACATTAATTTGTCCTCGTGTTCGGGCGAAGGATCATCATATAGATGTTTTAAAATTTCTTACTAAATCGGATAACCTCCTTTTCAAAACATTCAACCGTTTTTTAAATCCATGTCTGCTTTGAACTGTAGGCTACACTGCCCCCGATGGTTTCCAGTGGTACTGCTCCATTATAGATTTGAGCATAAATTCATTTTGTGTCTGATTTGAGACTGGATTTGTCGTTCCTTTTCCTAAAAATCCTTAATTATTTATACATTTCGTTTTATTCTAAGTGCTTCAATAAGAACTTTTTCTCCTCTTACGGAAATAAAACTCCGTGGCCCAGAGCTCAAGAGAGCAAAATTGGCTGTGCTCTCAGGGACGGAGGGGTGGCATGCTCTCTCACACCTGTCAGTCACAATGTCATGAGCCAATCACGGGCATCTGTGAGCTCATGCATAGAGAACTGGGCAGATAGTGCTTTCCTCTATGTGGGTTACGCTGCCCCCTAGTGTTGCATAAACAGCAGTTCGAAAAGATGTGGTCGGATGGTGTGGTGTGCCTCAGAGGAACCATGTAATGACTTTCGCCTCAGTGGGTGGTAGCTGTTGAGTGATAGAGAGCTGTCTGGGAAATAATAAAAATAGTACAATAACTGTTTATTTACAAATGAGACAAAAGATATCATGAGGTGCGTGCGAGAAGTTAAATAACATTTTCTGCGCTATCATCTCCACACTTTTGTATTACGTAAAGTTCTGAATGACTCTGATCACGTCTGCTGATCCTGTAGAGCTTGGCGTTCTTGTGATCTCAAAGTTTCATCCTGTTGGTTGATTAGTAATCTTAAAGGTTCTTATTATACACAACTGAAGAAATTTTCACTTACTTATGACGTTTCGATGTCTTTCTTAACTGACATCTTGATCACATCTAACGCTTGGCGTCTCTGGCCACCGCCGGATGGTGCACGTGACCTAGAAATCAACACTGCTGCATGAATCGGGACGTAGGGACATCCCAACTCAGCCATACGTGGGATCAGCTGATTTCTAGGTCACGTGCACCAACCATCCGGCAGTGGCCAGAGACGCCAAGCATCAGATGTGATCAAGAGGTCAACTAAGAAAGACATTGAAACGTCATAAGTGTGAATTTATTCAGTTGTGTATAATAAGAACCTTTTTTTAAGATTGGCGTTCTTGTGTTTATTAAACAAGTGCCTTTCTGTTTCTGTATGAAATCAGTGACTGGTGACGCCTCACTGCAATCAGAAAACGATTCGTCACCCTGTTTGAGGTGAAACTTTACAATCTCCGCTGATTCACATGGGATTCCTCAAGGCTCAGTAGTGGGTTCGTTTTACTTTTTAGCATTTTATATGTATTTGGGTTTTCTCCCCCCCCCGGGGTTTTTATTTTTTAAATTTATTTTTTTAAACCTAATCTTCACTGATATGTTGATCACATTCATCTCATCTCATTATTTCTAGACGCTTTATCCTTCTACAGGGTCGCAGGCAAGCTGGATCCTATCCCAGCTGACTACGGGTGAAAGGCGGGGTACACCCTGGACAAGTCGCCAGGTCATCACAGGGCTGACACATAGACACAGACAACCATTCACACTCACATTCACACCTACGCTCAATTTAGAGTCACCAGTTAACCTAACCTGCATGTCTTTGGACTGTGGGGGAAACCGGAGCACCCGGAGGAAACCCACGCGGACACGGGGAGAACATGCAAACTCCACACAGGAAGGCCCTCGCCGGCCACGGGGCTCGAACCCGGACCTTCTTGCTGTGAGGCGACAGCGCTAACCACTACACCACCGTGCCGCCCTGATCACATTCAAAACTCTCTCATATTATACACATGCACACTTCCTGATCCACAGCGTTGCCATGTCTGCTGATTTGGAATGATGAGTAACTTCTTCAAGCATAACAGCAATAAAACCAAGTTCTTGCTGTAGTGAGGAAGACCTGTGTGTACACACACACACACACACACACACGCGCTATGAGCATGTAAAGATGTTCCGAAATGGATCAACATTTAAAAGAAATTGAATCCATAATCCCTCGCTTGGTCTAAAGCACAGATCAGGAGCATTAAGGCTTCGTGTGTGTGTGTGTGTGTACACGCAAGTTTCAGACAGAGAAAATGGGTCCGTGTTGGAATTGGTGCCACTCTAGCTGTCGATTCAGCAGATTTGGTGCCTCTCGGGCTAAAAAATGCAAATTTCTTCATTCTTTCTTTCTTGCTCTCATGTTTTTTTGTTTTTCCCGTCCGTACTCAACGCCCACCGTAAGCCTATAAGTCACACGTCTGCTCAGCGTGACCTTGTGGATATCAGCAGTTTTTTCCGGGTCGACATTGAGATCTTTTGTAGAATGAAAATGTGGAATGAAGTCACGCTGTTTTTCTGAACCCACATGCTGTTCCTCTCCCAGGAAAGCGGTGGTCATTATAAATCCTCTTATTCTCTGTGTGTGTAGGTGGTACCCCAAATCTTCTGCCCGAGAACGCTTTCAAAGGATCCAACAGTGACTTTGGGAAGATTGGCTTGGCCCTCTACAGTGGCCTTTTCGCATACGGAGGCTGGTACGCTCATGGATCCAACCAAAGAATTCTAGCTAGAATCATTAAAACGCCGAACAGCAGCAAGTTAAAGGAGCAGTTCAGATTTTTAAAAATCTTATAAATACCTTCCTGGATGTTTTGGTGCTGGAAGTTTTGCTTCTTCAGTTTCCCAAGCTAGCTGCAGTGGCAAAACTAAAGAACTGCGCTCTGAAATCATCACACCGTCACGTTCATGCGTGTCGAAGTGTTCGTTTGGAGGCGTGGCCTAAAGTTCGCAGGTGGAATTTTATATTAGAATGATGATGCGGTTCTAATTGGACTTCTGTGTTGTTGTATGCAACAACGTTTCATTTTAATTTAGTTTTGCATTATCCAGGAGATACAGAGATCATACTGTAGACCAAGACACAGGAAAGGGAGCAGAAAATAATCTACAGGGGAAAAAAAAAAGTCTTGTTTTTTGAAAATAATGAATAAATTACCAGTACTAGCTTATTAAAAATAATTATTTAGGATGGAAATGGAAAATGTATTTATTTTTCTCTCACAGAGGAAATCATCAATTAAACATTTTGATCAGGAGAGATTATTTAATGTTTAATTGGTTTAATATAAGCTGCTGTTCTATAAACCGAGCGTGTGTGATGAACTCAGAAAATATTTTGCCTGGAGTTTGTGTGGCTGTTTTTCTCACACTTTGCTGCTTTTCTACAGGAATTATTTGAATTTTGTGACTGAAGAAATGATCGAGCCGTACAAGTAAGTTAAGAGTGACGGAGAATGAATGAATGACTGGTTTTTGATGTTTTATAGGATAAGACTAATTTGTGTGTGTGATTTTCAGAAATCTGCCACGTGCCATTATCATCTCGCTGCCCATCGTCACCATCGTCTACGTGCTGACCAACATGGCCTACTTCACCACGCTCAGCCCTGAGGAGATGCTCCACTCTGAAGCTGTAGCTGTGGTGGGTACACACACACACACACACACACACACACACACACAGAGCTGTTAAGTGTTGTTCTGGTTCCATGAGGTCTGTGTGCCTTGTAGGATTTTGGGAACCATCACTTGGGCCCCATGGCGTGGATCATCCCCGTGTTTGTGGGACTTTCCTGCTTCGGCTCCGTCAACGGCTCACTGTTCACCTCATCCAGGTCTCACACGCACGCGCACACACTCCTGCTCATTACAACACTTTAATCATGTCAGTGCTGCGAGTTCAGTGTTTTATAGACGTGATTTTATTTTCTGTAACTCCACCTCGTGCTGTAGTGTGTGTTTTAATATTAACTTATTTATCCAGTTTACTGTAACGCTAGTTTGTGTTTAATGCTAGTTATTGTATATTTTTAAAAAAATCTGATTTGTAGACACTGATCATTTGATTACTCTGTGTGTGTGTGTGTGTGTGTGTGCGCGCCTATTAACACTAATCCTGTTACTCTGTTCGCTTCAGTCAGGAAAGCAGTTACGGTGTCCTGAGGAAAACTGAACTGTCTGTGTTTTAATGAAGTGATTTGAATGAATTTTTTTTTTTTTTTTTTTTGTCTTAACTTTTTTTTTTAAACTTTTAGGTTGTTCTTTGTGGGGTCACGTGAAGGTCATCTTCCCAGCCTGCTGTCCATGATTCACCCGAACCTGCTCACTCCATTGCCCTCACTCCTGTTCACTGTAAGCACTCTCTCTCTCTCTCTCTCTCTCTCTCTCTCTCTCTCTCTCTCTCTCACACACACACACACACACACACACACACACACACACACACACACACACACACACCATTAAGGTTACCATCACCTTGAAAGGCAGAGTTATGAAGGGGGCGTGGCCTCTGTGCCTGTCAGTCCCAGTGAAGGGGGCGTGGTTAAACATTTTTGAAAAATGAACCTTTTTAACATACTTAAATGATTTAAAACTGTAATGAACCGAACCAATTTCGTGTGTGTGTGTGTTTTTTCTCTCCCTCAGTGCTTGATGACGCTCCTTTATGCCTTTTCCAATGACATCTTCTCCGTCATCAACTTCTTCAGCTTCTTCAACTGGCTGTGCATCGCCATGGCAATCATCGGCATGATGTGGCTGCGCTATAAGAAACCTGAGCTCGAGCGGCCAATCAGGGTGAGTGGTGGGCGGAGCTTGCATAATAAACCAGATATCTTTTAATATAAGGATGAAAAGTGGTCTTGGATTTGAGTGGTTTAACAGATTCTCTCTCTTTCTCTGTGTGTCATTTGTGCGCTCTCTCTTCTCTCTATCGTTTGTGCTTGCGCTCTCTCTCTCTCTCTCTTGCTCTGTCTCTCTCCTCTTTCTCTCTCCTCTTTCTCTCCCTCCCTCCCTCGCTCACATTCTCTCTCTCTCTCTCTCTCTCTCTGCCTGATTGTTCTTTGTAGTTTGATTAAAAACATGAGGAACTTTACACCCGCTTTAATGAATCTGCTGTGAGCTCAGAGAAATATTTGAGCCCTAAAGACTCGTAATGCAGTCCGTGGCTTCACCATTTTACTGTAAGATTAAAACCATAAAGTGCTTTGTGTTAAATAACTTTCTCTAAACAGTGTGTGTGGAAAACAGGAGTGTTATTCTCAACTCCATTAAAATTCACTTTTATCAAGTTTACCAGCATTTTATAAAAATATATACGATAGAACAGAGAAAAGTAATCAAGAAATCTAGAGCATATGAATATGCAAATTTGAAATTCCCACCTCCACCGTTGCGTCCCCCACCCTTTTTTCTGGTAAATCTGTTCATTTGTATATTAATCCTGAATAATGTTCTCAGTAAAGCTGAAACATCTGTTCAACCTGTTCGCTCGTGTCCTCGCAGGTGAACATCCTGTTACCAGTTTCCTTCGTCCTAGCGTGTCTCTTCCTCATCGTCGTGTCCATCTGGAAAACTCCAACCGAGTGCGGCATTGGATTCGGCATCATCGCCACCGGCGTTCCCGTCTACTACTTCGGAGTCTGGTGGCAGAACAAACCCAAGTGGCTCCAGCAGCTGATCTGTGAGTCTCGAATCGAGTTCTTAGTCAAAATCTGTGACCTTGTAGACAAAATTATATGAAATCCGGGATTGGAAATGTTTGAAAAAACACAAATTTTGCTCTCAGCATTTCAGTCTCCATGTGTCTTCTGTCAACACACACTTTTTTTTTTTTTCTTCCCTCTAGTTGTGCTGTTTTTATAAATATCCAGTTTATTAGCTAAATCATGAGATTTTATTTGTAGTTAAACACACCAGCACTAATGCTACGTTCAAATGAGCGCGTCATTCAGTGACATGCGGTGTTTGGGTTTCTTTTGTTTTTTCTTATTGACAAAACTGAGGTTTTCTCCGTTCTATGTAAATTAGCAATGACACAAATCCAAACGATTGGCTGAAATGATTCCTCGGACCAATCCTACAGCGTGACGTTTCTTCAGTTCCCACCTCCAGCTCGGGGTGTGTGATATTATCGATATATCGTGATGCATTAATAGTATTGGAGATCATATTGCATGAAGAACTAGTATTGATACATCAACAAATATTTCATGTTAGTTTTATGTTTGCATAAAAAGGTTAATTTATTTACATGCGTGAGCCGTGAGAAATAATCTAACTTGATACAATTGCCGATTATTTGATCTTAATATCGAACTATGTTTAACTCGCAGAACTAAATTAAAACCAACTGCCGTAGTGAAAACGGCTGCGTCGGCACGATGATTCTTCTTTTAGTTTTTTGGCGATTTGGCAAAGAGCAAATTGGTGCCTTAGCACCACCAACTGGTCAGGAGTGTGAATTACAACGGTCTATGGGATCAACTCATACAGTGGTGCTTGAAAGTTTGTGAACCCTTTAGAATTTTCTATATTTCTGCATAAATATGACCTAAAACAACATCAGATTTTCACACAAGTCCTAAAAGTAGATAAAGAGAACCCAGTTAAACAAATGAGACAAAAATATTATACTTGGTCATTTATTTATTGAGGAAAATGATCCAATATTACATCTGTGAGTGGCAAAAGTATGTGAACCTTTGCTTTCAGTATCTGTTGTGATCCCCTTGTGCAGCAATAACTGCAACTAAATGTTTGCGGTAACTGTTGATCAGTCCTGCACACCGGCTTGGAGGAATTTTAGCCCGTTCCTCCGTACAGAACAGCTTCAACTCTGGGATGTTGGTGGGGTTCCTCACATGAACTGCTCGCTTCAGGTCCTTCCACAACATTTCCATTGGATTAAGGTCAGGACTTTGACTTGGCCATTCCAAAACATTAACTTTATTCTTCTTTAACCATTCTTTGGTAGAACGACTTGTGTGCTTAGGGTCGTTGTCTTGCTGCATGACCCACCTTCTCTTGAGATTCAGTTCATGGACAGATGTCCTGACATTTTCCTTTAGAATTCGCTGGTATAATTCAGAATTCATTGTTCCATCAATGATGGCAAGCCGTCCTGACCCAGATGCAGCAAAACAGGCCCAAACCATGATACTACCACCACCATGTTTCACAGATGGGATAAGGTTCTTATGCTGGAATGCAGTGTTTTCCTTTCTCCAAACATAACGCTTCTCATTTAAACCAAAATGTTATATTTTGGTCTCATCCGTCCACAGAACATTTTTCCAATAACCTTCTGGCTTGTTCACGTGATCTTTAGCAAACTGCAGATGAGCAGCAATGTTCTTTTTGGAGAGCAGTGGCTTTCTCCTTGCAACCCTGCCATGCACACCATTGTTGTTCAGTGTCCTCCTGATGGTGGACTCATGAACATTAACATTAGCCAATGTGAGAGAGGCCTTCACTTGCTTAGAAGTTACCCTGGGGTCCTTTGTGACCTCGCCGACTATTACATGCCTTGCTCTTGGAGTGATCTTTGTTGGTCGACCACTCCTGGGGAGGGTAACAATGGTCTTGAATTTCCTCCATTTGTACACAATCTGTCTGACTGTGGATTGGTGGAGTCCAAACTCTTTAGAGATGGGGTTTGTAACCTTTTCCAGCCTGATGAGCATCAACAACGCTTTTTCTGAGGTCCTCAGAAATCTCCTTTGTTCGTGCCATGATACACTTCCACAAATATGTGTAGTGAAGATCAGACTTTGATAGATCCCTGTTCTTTAAATAAAACAGGGTGCCCACTCACACCTGATTGTCATCCCATTGATTGAAAACACCTGACTCTAATTTCACCTTCAAATTAACTGCTAATCCTAGAGGTTCACATACTTTTGCCACTCACAGATATGTAATATTGGATGATTTTCCTCAATAAATAAATGACCAAGTATAATATTTTTGTCTCATTTGTTTAACTGGGTTCTCTTTATCTACTTTTAGGACTTGTGTGAAAATCTGATGATGTTTTAGGTCATATTTATGCAGAAATATAGAAAATTCTAAAGGGTTCACAAATTTTCAAGCACCACTGTAGTTTAAACTCTTAACTTTAGTTCTTAAAATAGTCAGCCGATTGTTTTTCTGATTGTATCGTGTTTCATGAACCGCGTATCGTATAGGAGCTTCATCACCGATACTCACCCCTACCTACAACTTTATTTCCCGCTTACTGTCTGATGCACAAATGCAAGAAAAACCAGTAATGCGTATAAATAGATTTTATGAAGAGAAGTAAAGCTTGAGACAGGATGTAGCCTGTGAAGTTTTTTTTGGGTCTCAGCTACTAGTTTCTCATTCGAATCCTGGTTAGGCCACGCCCACACGACAAGCAACACTTGCTAACACGAACGTAGCATTAGATGTCTGAGATATTAACATTAGATATTTCTGTATTTTGATGCCTGTGTAAATGTCCGAATGCCTCTCTCTTTTCCCCCCACAGTCTCGGCCACGGCGACCTGTCAGAAGGTTCTGGAAGTCGTGCCTCAGTCATAAAGGAAAATAAATAAAATGACAGACGCTTTGTAAATGATTCTGCGCACAAACTAAAAGGCAGATTTTCACATTTCTCCCTCTGACCTCGACCTGCTGCAGCCGGGCGCGCTCACCATGAGCTTTCCCTGAGGCTCCACCCACCATGCCCAAACCACGCCTACACAGGGAAAAGAGACGTCTGAATGAGTGCAGAAGTCTTTTTTTTTTTTTTTTAAATTCCCTCTCATCTTTATCTGACTTTCTAACTGTTTTTGTGTTTTCTTTTAATCTATGCTTTTTTTTTTTTTTTTTTTTTTTTTTTTTTTTTTGGACATCCCTTTCATAATTTCAAGTCTGACGTGGCGTCATCAAAGTGTCTCCTCAAGCTTTCGGCTGCTAGAGCTACGGCCATATTTTAGTGTGTGTGTGAGAGAGCAGTAGTACAAGTGTCCAGTGGTGCTTTAAGCGTTTTGCTATGAACTCAAAAGTTTTGGAACACCCTTAGTTTCTTCCCTGATGTTTTATCAGTTTCATCAGTATTACAGGAAAAAAGGTACAGAATAAAAGAATATATGAAAAGTTATTAATAACTTAACCCTCAGTCTGCCTCTCGGAGCCGATTGTTAGAGACTCAGAACAGACGTACATTGATTATTTAATTACTGTGATCGAAAAAAATCTCAATCCAATTCTGATTAAAATGAAATAAAACAATCATGTTAGCTTGCGAAAGTTTTAGTGCTTAAAATCAGCCTACGACACGACATTTGTTTGTTTACTTCAAATGTTAGCATGCGTCAAGTGTTCAGGAATCTTTGACTGCCAGCGCAGACGAGCCAATAGCAGCTCGTGTCCGTTTTCTCAGATTTCTTTTTTTTTATGGAGTTAATTTGCTAGATTAAGTTTTTCAACTCTCCTGTGCATCGTGTTCAGAAGTCATTAAACCCGTCAGAGCTGCAGTTCTCTCTGTTTCAGAAACTCAAACTGAGACTCTGTTTGAATGCAGGAGGAATCATAGAAAATTTCACATACAAAAACAATTGTGTGAGAGATCTCAAAATAATTCATACACCTTTGTCCCCACCCCTTTTTTTTGTAAAATATTGTTTCCACAGTTCTCTCTCTCTGCGCATTGGCCTTTATATGACCATATATGGACGTAATATTTAAATTATTATTATGATTTTTTTTAAGTTGGACAACAGGCAGGCTCTTGCATCACAGCTTTTCATTTACATGCAGAACTAAACCCATCAGCCTCCATAGCCTTTGTACCTCATTGCACTTTTCTCATTAAACTTTTAGCGAAGACCGTAAATATCTGGACACGTAGCACGACGTAGCTTGGAGGTAGGGCCGACTATTCAGCATTGCGAATTAGTCGTTAAATGGCTCTAACGTAGGCATTCTGATATTTCATCATTTACTTGAATTTTCAAATCAGTGGCATTTTTTTTTTTTAAACCAAGTATGCAGGATAATTCATTCACAAATTATTTTTGTATAATTTCCATATTTCAAAAGAAAAAAATCCTCTGAATCATGTTACGATGGCTCGTTAGAGCTGGACAGGTTGTTATGCAGCTGTAGCTGTTTAATTAGCGATGATGTGGAACAGAAGCACTGAGTAAAATAAAGAGGAAGCTGGTAAAATCCTCCCTGAGTGACTTACACATTAGCTGAGCAGAGTGATGCAGCGGCGCTTTAGGCCTTTAGCTCCGTCACCTCCTTCACCAAATCTTGAATGTTTTCACTAATACCTCTGTCCACGCCATCGCCCTCATCATGTCATGGATCACTAACTTCCCGAGCCGAGTTTCTGCCATAACGTCGTATAGCTGCACTGCATTCTGGGACTTCAAGTCCAGAGATTGTATCAACATCTCTGCAACTTCTACACTGGATTTCAGATTAATGTGAATTGCGTTTTTAGCAGCTAACTGTAGAACTCTGGAAGTTGTTTCTACACTCGAGATAACATTTCACACTCGCAACCTTGTCACAGAAATAACGAAATTAGCACCGCAGTCGCAAACATTCCAAAATGAATAAACACGTTGAACGTGTTTCAGGGTGGAGTTTTTCTTTGTCTTGTACAGAATTGCAAATGTGTAAAAGCTGCACTGAGTTTAGCACTGAACCCTGAAGCACTCCGTAACGCACTGGATCCAGACGAGGCACTTTTACTTCCACTGCAGTCCAACTTCGCTGGTGTACTTGAGTGTTATTGTAGTGAAATTGTGTTTTAACTGAAAATGGATGCTTGTACTCTTCCTCAGTTATGTTACAGCTTAAAATAATAAAAAAAAAATCTCTCAAGCCATATAGAGAATCCTAAATATGTAGAAATGACACTGGATAATACAGAAACCGATCTTTCTTTTCACTCTGCAGTCTTTAAACTTGCTTGAATTGGATTTCTAGAGGTTTGCAAAATGAATGAGTTGCCTGATGCTTTTCAGTGCCTCTTATGGAGTTATAGGAGTGCCATAAAAAAGAATAAATCTGGAAAGGAAGAAAATTTTCCTTATTCATTTTCAACATTTTTTTTATTATTTTTTTTATATGTGTTTATTCTTTATGGTGCTCCTGTGACTCCATAGCCTCTGATATATTAAAAAAAAAAAAAAAGAAAGTGTGCGCGCATATACTCGTATGTTTACCTGAGGACGTGACTAGTCTCATAGGTTCGATGAAAATTTTTCGAAAGCCCTGTTTAAATGTGAGATTTTCATCAACTTTGTCTAAAATGTCTTCAGACAAAAATCTCACTGGGTAGCGCGAGATGAGATCATGAGGTGAGAGGTTTTGAAGTTTAGTGTGCAGTTAAAATAGAAAAAAAAAAGTTACTGGCTTCCTTATTTTATTTTTTTTAATGTTGACGTTGCAGTAGTTTGTCACCTCGGAGCTTAACTCGAGATTTTTCTTTTATCGTAACACCAATTTATCCACATAGAACTTTTTGTTTACTTACAAACTTTCACGTAACGTTAATGTTCACTACCTCACCAACACGTCATTCACGTCTCTTAGAAACGTTGAACAAGACTGCAGCCTTCACATGTGTCGTGTTGCGTCCATCCCGATGTGATAACGCATCGTTACTGACACACAGGTGTAAAGTCTGAATCACAGACCTGGTTGTTTTCATATTAACAGGAAAAACAAATCATCTCTGACACTTGATTCTTTGTTTAAAAGTTTGCTGTGTTCACGCACACGTCCGACTTCATGCTCGATTATTGCGTCTTCAGGAATCACTGCTGTTACTTTGGAGTTTTCTCACTTCCTGTTCGCCATGAGGCCAGTTTAGAGAATCTGTCAAGATGTTTGAGGCCGTGTGTGTGTGCAGGATGGATTAGAAGTGAAATTCTAAAATACAATAGAAATATGGAGTAAGATGCATTGTATTACTGGGGATTTTGTTTGTTTTAAATCCAGATGAAATGTTGAGTGACTGACTTTCACACATAAAATTGACGACTAAAGGATTTTTCCCAGCATGATAAAAGACTCCGGACTCTTTGGAATGATTTGAGAGCAGTATGAATTGCCATTTATGAGCATGTTATACTAATTTTTTTTTTTTGTTAGAAAATGTTTCACTTTAAATTGAACTAACCTTGAAGCTAATCAGACTAATGTGCATTAGTGCTGCTCATCATTATGTAACCTATTTATTTATTTGTAGGGACTTTGCACTGCTAATATTTTGTATCTGCTTAGTGCACTAATATTATATTAAATACATTTAGGTTTTTCTGTTCCTTATTTGGGAAAAGTAAAAAAAAAACCCTGTTTTTAGTGCTTTTGGGTTTTTGTTTGTTTTTTTCCTTTACATCTTATTTTGGAGCTTTGGATTTGTTTTTATTTTAGCTCGATGTCTGTCTGATCATGTTTGTCTCCACTAAAGTGTAATGTTTCCCTGAGTCTGCCCTCGGGTCAGGAACGTCTCTGTGTCATAAATCCCAACAAGCACTGGTTCTGGATGGTTCTGTTTCCATCTTGTGAAGTTGTAATGGCAGTGTTTGTGTCTCATGGAGCTTGGTCAACTTTTTTTTTTTTTTCTCTCTCTGAACATTTCTCGCCTCTTGACTTGGGGGGGTAAAAATGCAGTCTTTATTCCATCCTCAAATAACTCTTTAGAAAAAGAACAACCAAATTATCAACAATCCAGAAAGCGGCAGGTCCGACTAAAATCGGACAGAATTTAGAGATTCGTGGTCATGTGACCGTCCCTGCGATCTTGCGCTGTTTTCGCTGACGTTCCTTTCCAACCGGAAAGTGCGTACAGGATAACGTACGTCTATGAGGGTTCACAGCAGAGGTGATTTCCTTAGCCCCGCCCGTCACGTGATCATTTTCTACATTGATGTGGAAATTGTGATGAAATTGGGAGCGAGTAACACTGACTCATCAGCAAAACAACACAAATTGGTGTCGCGTAAAAAAGGCCGAACTTTAGTTCTATTTGGACTTTTTCATATCATCATCGTAATGGAAAGTGAAGCGAAAAGGAAATTATTGGGCAAATCAAAAGATCAACTTTGCACTTAGGAACAGATTATAATGTAATTATGAATATTTCCGAATTCTGATTCACTTCACTGAATCTGTTCTTGCGTACTCTGGTTACCTAGCAACCGGGATCATTAACAAGCTGCAATGACTGTTTTCCTATTTATTATTGCGTGTTCAACTTTATTTTATTTTCTTAGATTATTTTATAGACCTGAAATAACTATAACCCGAAACCAGACTGTTTTGAGAGCACGCAGTGTTTTTGTTCCTGCTTCAGCCTCAGCGACTGAAAACACTCCACACACCTGAAGCCATTACTTTTGCCTGTTTTATAACCGTGGTTGGTTCCGAGGTGATGCAGAAACTGATTGATTGATCGATTTATTCCCATTTGCACTTTTTTTTTTTCATGTTTCCCCCCGAAAATGATAATTGTAGAATGTCTGACTTCGCTTTCCATCATGATGAGGAAGTTGATGACCATGTGCTCCATTACAGAGACACTGCCCAGGTGATTATATGGCATTGAAGCAGGAAGTGAACCCCCCCCTCTCTGTCTGTGTCTCTCTCTCTCTCTCTCTGATGTCGGGGCAGACTCCTGGGTTTGGTCTCACACTGGCAGGTTGGTGTTATTGACTGCATTGCTTGTAGAGTGTATGTGTGAGAGAGAGAGAGAGAGACCAGGCTTCATGATTCACCTGATCTCAGATCTGTGTTTTGTAAAATGTTTCTTAGACAAATCAGCAGTGTATAAACTGACAACCGTCCTGTCAATGCATCCTTTTTGTTGCTGTTTGTGCAAAATGTCAACTGAATTCTTTGTTTTTGCGAAATAAAATTTAAAATCCTTCGAATTGTTTGGGGCTGTATGATATGATTTCTGCATCACATTATTTTGTTTATTAATTTCATTGTGCACTTATTCTAGGAGTGAAGCAGAGTTACAGTTACCACCCTGAAGTTGATTATTTTCCAATAACAGCACGTCCTGAAGTGTTTATTCCAATTACCACTGATTTATTTATTAACTTTAATTTATAACTTTATCTGTTGCGTTTAATAATGTACATCCATCCATGAAACAAGTTATTTCCTGTTCTTACTTGCGTTATAGCAGCTACAAACACACTCACTCACTCACTCCGTTTACATGCACATAGAGAGAATCGAATTTCTGCCGTTGCTCGACTGAAATCGAAGTTCAAAATGCCATGTATACACCTTAATTCGGCTGAAATTGAACCGAACTTGATTTCTTGGAATCGAGCTACACGACCTACTTACTTCAGCACTGCCCCTTCCGGAAGTGACAAGACCACAAGGGAAACACAACAGCCTCGGTCGGCATGACAACGAATCATAACAACGGCATGAATCTTTTCTTTTTGTGGCATTGTTTGCACTGTTAAAATTTAGCTCACTTACTGTATCACCAAATACATCTGTACAGCTGTTGCATAGCTGTGAATTGCGTCGAAAAAACAGCCTCGGTCGGCATGACACTTCACCTTAGCCGCCCACTTTATTAGGAACACTTCTGTTCGTACATACAAACTACAAACACTCTTCTTAGAGTTTATTTTATTTTTAAAAGGGACAGCGCACAAATTAAACATTATCCTTGTGGTAAGGACAGATGTCTGTACCAGGTTATAGCAGTACATGCTAATTTCCGCCTGTACTCACTTTAATACTCTTGAATAGCTCTTCTTCATGACGACAATCGGAAGTGTACCAACACGATGGGGCGTGTAGCGCCACCTGTGGCTCGGGTGCACAATGCACCTCATAACAATAGCTCGATTTAAACACTGCATGTAGGATTGGATTTCTCTGGCACCCTGCTGGGACCCTTTGCTCGATTACTGACAGTAGCTCGATTTGGATGTGCATGTAAACGTAGTCACACACACACACACACACACACACACTCTCTCTCTCTCTCTCTCACAGACTCTCTCTCTCACTCACTCTCCTCTCTCTCACTCACACTCTGTCTCTCTCTGTCTCTCACATTTCAAAATGCAGTTTGTGTTACAGGGGAAAAAAATGTAAAGTGTGAACTCCTCCATCCTGGAGATTTCTGAAAACTTGGTTCCAGTTTTTCCTCTGACTGTTATAAAGCACCAACACTGAAGACTCCTTCCAGAAGTATTTAAATAAACACACTTATCCTGACAGAAAACTTTTATCTTAAGGAGCAGCACATGGGGTTTTTTTTGTTTTGTTTTTTAATCCTGCTGTATAAGTAACATGAAACAATTAGATGTTAGAACAAGTGTATAAAACAGATTTTGTAAATTTATGATTACTGAAAATTATTTTCGAAAAATAAAGTAAATGGAAGCTATCTACTCAACTATATCAAAGAACTATGTAAAGATAGATTGATGCTTACTGGGGGGGAATAATTAAATTTCTGAGAGCGAGTGAACAGGCTTTAATTCTTCCTGATGCAGCAGCTCCTGACCTGCTTCCGTGAGCTGGTGTGTGTGTGTGTGTGTTCGTGCATGATAAACTGGTAAACACTAAATCTCCAGTCGGCGAGGCCGATGTCCCAGGTGGAGGAAGCTCCTGGGTTTGGATGCCGGTTGTTTGGCTACGTGTGGCTCATGTCTGCTGAAAGAAGAACCTCGTGGTGTGTGTGTGAGAACATTTCCCCCTGGGATGTAAAGCAACATTTTCCTATGATCATGTGACCTTTCCTTCTGAGAACACGCGTTAATATGTGCATCTTATTCCTGCAGCCTCCACACAGCATCACAAACAGCTTTAATGTACAGTGTACATGTGATTGTACCGACATGTAAAGAATAAATGTGTTGATCCTGGTGAGGGAGGAATGAAGGAAGGAAAGGGGGAAAAGGAAAGAAGTATGGAGGAAGAAAGCAAAGAAACAAAAAGACCGGAGGAAAGATGGGGGATGGGTGGATGGATAGGAAAGAAGGATGGAGGAAAAGCAGAAGGAATGAAATTGGTTAAAATAAATAGATGTACCAAGGCAGTGACAGGTTAACGAGTACTACTGACCCATCACAGTACTGACTCTTCAAAATACTGACCCCTAAAACTACTGACCCTTTATGATTACTGACTCATCACAGTACTGACCCATAAAACTACTGAGCCTTCACATTACCTACTCTTCACAGTAGAGGTCTGCGCGGGTTGGATTTTTCAGTCCCACTCCCGCCCGCGCCCACAAAAAAATTATGATTTTCAGTCCCGCTCCCGCCCACGCCTGCCATATTTTGTCCCGCTCCCGCCCGCAAATCCCGCATGATGCAGACGTTCGCGTTATTTCTCAGGAAAGTTCTTGTCTTGACACACCGTGATGGTGCCCGGCTCCCTACTTTGAGTGGATTTGAGCATAAATATCTACAGCTCACGTTTGTTATTGTTTGCCTTGTTTCTGAATTCAGCATGTAGTATCTATAATAATAATAATAATAATAATAATTAGTGCTGTCAAACAATTAAAATATTTAATCGCAAATCACACATTTTTATCACATGAGAAACCATTGTAATTCTCTGATCAGCATAAAAAAGTGAATGGGCTTGCTTTGTACCAATGTTTTTTCTTTTCTTTTTTTTATTGCAAAGCAGAGTTAGTAAAAGAAATGAATTGATTTACTGCTTGCGTTAGTCTACAACTTTAATCAGAGAGACAGGTTACACAGTGCCGGTAGGCTTGACTCAATGCTATCCCAGAAATCCTTCCTGTAATATGCAAATTTGGCTGTCCAATCAGAGGTGGCCAAATTTGCATATTACAGGAAGGATTTCTGGGATAGCACTGAGTCAAGTCTACAGTCACTGTGTAACCTGTCTCTCTGACTAAAGTTGTAGACTAACGCAACAAGTAAATCAATTCACTCATGGTTCTCTTGCTAGCTGGGTGTGAACTGTGAGTCATTAGAGTGATCAAAGAATTTCCCCTTAGGGTGATCAATGGCAAGTTTAAGATGCCATTTCTCACGCAATCTGATTTTCCTTGCAAATTTAGGCATCTTAAAATGTTTGTATTAATGCCAAATAAAACATCCAGCACAAATGATGTATGATAGACATAAATTAATAATTTATACATTTTATTTCAAGCACGTTTTTAGTTAGCGGGACTGCAGCTTATCACCGCTCCCACCCGCGCGCGCCCACAATGAGCTTTCAAAATTTGTCCTGCGCCGCACTGCTTTGCGGCGGGTCCCGCGAATCCCGCGGGAGTGCAGGGCTCTACTTCACAGTACTGACCCATCACAGTACTCACCCTAAATCTACTGACCCTACACATTACTGAACCTTCAGCATTATTGACCCATCACATTACTGATCCATTGCAGTACTGACCCATAAAACTATTGACCTTGCACGGTACTGGTCCATCACAGTCCTGAACCTTTGGCATTACTGTCCCTACACAGTACTGACCCTTTGGCATTACTGACCCTACACAGTACTGAACCTTCACGGGACTGAACCTTCAGCATTACTGACCCATCACAGTCCTGACCCATAAAACTACTGACCTGACACAGTACTGACCCATCACAGTCTTGAACCTTTGGCATTATTGTCTCTACACAGTACTGACCATTCAGCATTACTGACCCTACACAGTGCTGACCCACAAAACTACTGACTCTACACAATACTGACCCATCACAGTCCTGAACCTTTGGTATCATTGTCCCTACACAGTACTGAACCTTCAGAATTACTGACCCTTCAGCATTACTGACCCATCACAATCCTGACCCATAAAACTGCTGACCTGACACAGTACTGACCCATCACAGTCCTGAACCTTTGGCATTATTGTCCCTACACAGTATTGACCCTTCAGCATTACTGACCCTATACAATACTGACCTATCACAGTCCTGAACCTTTGGTATCATTGTCCCTACACAGTACTGACCCTTCAGCATTACTGACCCATCACAGTACTAATCCATTAAACTACTGACCCTACACAGTACTGACCCATCACAGTCCTGAACCTTCAGCATTATTGACCCTACACAGTACTGACCCACAAAACTACTGACCCTACACAGTACTGACCCATCACAGAAATATGTTAGCAACTTAATAAATAAATAAACAAACAATTAATTAATTTTGTGCTCGGTTCTAAAAATGCCAGATAGGAAAATATTAAGGAAATGATTATGTACATTTTAATTTCAGCTAAATTGTTAATGTCTAATATTCCTTTAAATGAATAACTAGAGTAAATTTATGCTTTGCTACTGAAAAATAATAAATAAATTCATAAATTTAGTAAATGTATCCAGCTCAGGGTCAAAGTGGATCCAGAACTTGCTATGAAGAGGAAAAAAACCCTGGGTGTGAGGCTCATTCTGTCACAGGACTAATATCATATTATTATGTGTAATAAATGTCATGGTGTACCTGGAATTATTCAGTCTATCATTTTCTGCACTCTCTCTGGAGGAAACTCAGATTTAGTATCACATCCTGTCCACACACCTGAAAAAACACCTGACGGAACAGAAACTTTGGACTCTGATCTGCCTGAATCATTCACGGCTTCATCACGTTTCCTTTTGCTCGAAGGGAAAATTCAGCGCAGAACCCAAACAGAACCCATGTGCTAAAACATGGTGCGATTATCTTTACAGTCTGCAGATTGAGATCTTTAATGAACCATTCAGGAGCTGCTTTGAGCTTCTGCAAAGACAGCAAAGTAAATTTGCACTCGCTGTGTAATTACGTGTGTTAATGAGAACGTGGCAGGGTTGGATTTGGGTAGTGCTGAGCGTACAGCAAATCAGAGTCAGTGATTATTAAACACTGCAAATTTCAGTGTGGACACTGGAAAAGCATCAACAAAACAGCCTCAATATTTAACATCGAGCCTGAGAACAGTCACAGGTGGAAACGAACAGCTCTGGGGTTTTGTTATATAACTGGTTTTTTACCTCTGTCCATCCATCTGTCCGTATCTCCATCCGTCAGAAACACCCTTTTTCTCAGCAACCACAAATCATAGCCACTTGGTGCTTGGTACCAAACTTCACTTTGGGGTTCTATACCGTGTGCACCGTTTTCAGGTCTGTCGCACATCGACTTCCTGTTCACCAACTGAATTTATTTATGAAACATATAACATGGATTTATAAAATTTTCATAACATTTTTCTCAGCAACTACAAATCACAGCTGCTTGATATTTGGTACTGAGCTTCAGCTTGGGGTGATTATTATTTTTTTTTTGTCTTTGAGGCATCACAGGTTCCCATCCCATCCATTTCACAGTGGCTGGAATTCTGAGAAATTCCTTACACATGCACTTTCTGTGTGTGTTCAAAGGATGGCCTTTTATTTTCCACCCTTTGTATCCCATTAAAAATAGAAATATCGTCCACAAAAACACTCAGTTGAGCCAACATTTTCTCATTCATTCATACACACTTCTAAACTTCAGTCCCCTAATTCCCTCCTCACCTCACTTCCTCCCTGTTTAATCCCACTTCCTCACCACTTCAGAACTCAACAATGCGCACCAGGAATTTTTTTACATTCAAGACCTTGTGCTGATGTACACCTGTAGTCCTCATGGCCTTCTGAAAGAAATACATTGTCTCAGCCGTGCAACAAGCAGGAGATAAATACACTGGTGAGTCGGCATGTGACGAAAAATCATGCGCCGTTAAACTGTGATATAAATTTATGACAATTTGAATCAATTAAATAAAAAATGAACAGTTATCAGGCTGCGTAATCTCTTCATGTTTCCTTGCTGTAATTGTGTTGTTTAGGCAGCAGAAGGCGCAATAACATAGGCATGACTTCACTGGAGGCGGAAGTAACACATCTGCGATGCTGCAAAAACACAAAAAATAGATCTAAATTGTGAAAGTGCTGTTGTGTGATTGTGTACAAATAGATCCAACAAGAAATCAGTGATTTCTCTCTCTCTTTACAGACTGCTGAAAGATAAAGAAAAGAGAAGCAAATGGAAGCAGAACAAATGTTCATGAAGTTTATTAAGAAAAGGAATTTGTTATTAAAGTGACACAGGTTGATGTATTATAAAGATGAATAGTACCCTGTGGTGCTAGAATAACCCCTAGGTACTTGAATCACATGCTGTATTGCCCACTGCCTCATGCCTGTGAAGGAGAATGAGCTGGAAAAACACTGCACACTAATGTTTACACTTGGGTATGGAAACAGCCTAAGCTTATCCTCATTATAATATTATAATGAGCAAGGTTGCCACAAACATGGCAGAACCGGCAGCCTCTGACACAGAAGCAAGTGCTCGAGAGCTTCCAAGCTCACAGGTGTGTTTAGATTTTGAATATTTCAAGTCACGATTTTTACTTTTAGCGGCGCTCCTGCGGAGCCCCATAGGCATAGAGTGTGGCTACATAAAGAAACCCATCGAGTTGTTTTCTGATGGTTTCGATCCTGTGCGTGCCACCATACCAGTGTTAGTAATTACCAGTCATACACACCGCCTAGTGGTCAGTGTTAGTAATTACCAGTCACACACACCGCCTAGTGGCCAGTGTTAGTAATTACCAGTCATACACACCACCTAGTGGCCAGTGTTAGTAATTACTAGTCATACACACCGCCTAGTGGCCAGTGTTAGTAATTACCAGTCATACACACCGCCTAGTGGCCAGTGTTAGTAATTACCAGTCATACACCACCTAGCCCTGTGATGACATGGCGACTTGTCCAGGGTGTAGGTCCTTTCGCCCGTAGTCAGCTGGGATAGGCTCCAGCTTGCCTGCGACCCTGTAGAACAGGATAAAGCGGGTACAGATAATGAGATGAGATGAGAGACACACCGCCTAGTGGCCAGTGTTAGTAATTACCAGTCATACACACCGCCTAGCCCTGTGATGACCTGATGACTTGTCCAGGGTGTACCCTGCCTTTCGCCCATAGTCAGCTGGGATAGGCTCCAGCTCGCCTGCAACCCTGTAGAACAGGATAAAGCGGCTACAGATAATGAGATGAGATGAGATGAGATGAGATAATGAGATGAGAGATGAGACACACCACCTAGTGGCCAGTGTTAGTAATTACCAGTCATACACACTGCCTAAGGGCGGCACGGTGGTGTAGTGGTTAGCGCTGTCGCCTCACAGCAAGAAGGTCCGGGTTCGAGCCCCGTGGCCGGCGAGGGCCTTTCTGTGCGGAGTTTGCATGTTCTCCCCGTGTCCGCGTGGGTTTCCTCCGGGTGCTCCGGTTTCCCCCACAGTCCAAAGACATGCAGGTTAGGTTAACTGGTGACTCTAAATTGAGCGTAGGTGTGAATGTGAATGTGAATGGTTGTCTGTGTCTATGTGTCAGCCCTGTGATGACCTGGTGACTTGTCCAGGGTGTACCCCGCCTTTCACCCGTAGTCAGCTGGGATAGGATCCAGCTCGCCTGCGACCCTGTAGGACAGGATAAAGCGGCTAGAGATAATGAGATGAGATGAGACACACCGCCTAGTGGCCAGTGTTAGTAACTACCAGTCATACATACCGCCTAGTGGCCAGTGTTAGTAACTACCAGTCACACACACCGACTAGTGGCCAGTGTTAGTAACTACCAGTCACACACACCGCCTAGTGGCCAGTGTTAGTAACTACCAGTCACACACACCGCCTAGTGGTCAGTGTTAGTAATTACCAGTCACACACACCGCCTAGTGGTCAGTGTTAGTAATTACCAGTCATACACGCCGCCTAGTGGCCAGTGTTAGTAATTACCAGTCACACACGCCGCCTAGTGGTCAGTGTTAGTAACTACCAGTCATACACGCCGCCTAGTGGCCAGTGTTAGTAATTACCAGTCATACACGCCGCCTAGTGGCCAGTGTTAGTAATTACCAGTCACACACGCCGCCTAGTGGTCAGTGTTAGTAACTACCAGTCATACACGCCACCTAGTGGCCAGTGTTAGTAATTACCAGTCATACACGCCGCCTAGTGGCCAGTGTTAGTAATTATCAGTCATACACGCCGCCTAGTGGCCAGTGTTAGTAATTACCAGTCACACACACCGCCTAGTGGCCAGTGTTAGTAATTACCAGTCACACACACCGCCTAGTGGCCACTGTTAGTAATTACCAGTCATACACACCGCCTAGTGGTCAGTGCTAGTAATTACCAGTCACACACACCGCCTAGTGGTCAGTGTTAGTAATTACCAGTCATACACACCGCCTAGTGGTCAGTGCTAGTAATTACCAGTCATACACACCGCCTAGTGGTCAGTGTTAGTAATTACCAGTCATACACACCGCCTAGTGGTCAGTGCTAGTAATTACCAGTCATACACACCGCCTAGTGGCCAGTGTTAGTAATTACCAGTCACACACACACCGCCTAGTGGCCAGTGTTAGTAATTACCAGTCATACACACCGCCTAGTGGTCAGTGCTAGTAATTACCAGTCATACACACCGCCTAGTGGCCAGTGCTAGCCAGTAAAGAAAAAAAACAAAAGAACTGGCTATGATATAAGAAAATTCTACAACCCAGAAATAGATGGGAGCTCTGCTTTTAGGCAGTGCCTAAATCTATATATAATTTTTATAAAATTTTTTGAAATATTTCAATTTGTCTCAGTTCAGGAATCTTCTCATGGAGATCGTTTGGGCCATCCACCATGTTTGCTGTGTTCTGCGGTCACGACCTCTGACCCACACATGATCTCACGTGACTTTTCTGAACTGGCTGCTGAGCGAGTGGTTTGTAAACAGACTAACACGTGGTTAGGACGCCCTGCGCTAGGAAATAAAATGTATTGAAACAAGATAATACATACCAGCTATGGGGATGGGTATCAGCTCAAACAATTCAGAAAGGGAGTGGCTTAAATGATTCCTGAACCAGCACATCAACCTGCAAATAATTATTGCTGTTTATTAATAAAATGAAACAAAAGGTTTAATTTAATTAAAGAAAATCAATATTTAAGTTGATAAAGAATAGGAAAATAAATGTTTAATTTTTTTGGTAACATTGCAAAAATATTTTCCTTTTTTTTCCAAAAATCAAATCATGAATCGATCGAAACGTGAATTAGGGAATCATTCCATGCCTACTGGTGAGTGTATAAACATTCAGTGGTGTCTCATCTCATCTCATTATCTGTAGCCGCTTTATCCTTCTACAGGGTCGCAGGCAAGCTGGAGCCTATCCCAGCTGACTATGGGTGAAAGGCGGGGTTCACCCTGGACAAGTCGCCAGGTCATCACAGGGCTGACACATAGACACAGACAACCATTCACACTCACATTCACACCTACGCTCAATTTAGAGTCACCAGTTAACCTAACCTGCATGTCTTTGGACTGTGGGGGAAACCGGAGCACCCGGAGGAAACCCACGCGGACACGGGGAGAACATGCAAACTCCACACAGAAAGGCCCTCACCGGCCACGGGGCTCGAACCCGGACCTTCTTGCTGTGAGGCGACAGCGCTAACCACTACACCACCGTGCAGCCCCATTCAGTGGTGTATTAATGCATTTGGAATTGAATTAAGATTTACTAGAGAAACATGAACAGTGATGTCATTTCACCTTCACCTTCACATGTCCCTCACGCCTCACAGCTATCACATGATTTCAGCAACACCCCTGTTTTTCTGCGTGAAGTTTTGAAAGTATCGTGTTAACAGAGAACATGTAGAAACAACAGCGTTTCCAGTGAACTATGTTTAGAGTAAAGAACAGTAATCTCTTTCTCATAGTATAAAATAACACCTCATCCAATACACTGGCTCAGCTGAAGATGACTGGAACTGAGCTGAAGGTTAAAAACATCTTGCTCAAGGACAAAACCCTGGCAGTTTGATTGTGGGGGGATTTGAACACACTACCTTCTGAGCTCAAAGCCAATGAACCACTGAATCAATAAAACTGTGTGTTCATTCAACCACCTCCATCACAAGCTAGTTAAGTGAGTTATGGTTAAGGTGTTGAGTTAACAATCAGATGATTGTGTGATCAAATCCCTGCACTGCCAAGCTGCTGTACAGTAGTTGGGTCCTTGAGCAAGATCCTTAACCTTCAGTTCAGTTGGATCAAGTCACTTTTGTCCTGATGTACTGCATCATGGGTTATTTTTTTTATTGTGTTATATACTATATTACTGAACTTTACTGAAAATATTTTCCCAGTTGTTTATTAATGTAAATATTTACAGTATATTACTCGTCTCGGGAAGACAGTGTAATGAAAACATAGAACCCTGAGAACACTGAGACTTTGCGTAGGTGCTGCGTCGTCCTGTGTTTAAGTGGATGTTCATGTGACGGACTGAAAGCATCAGCAGCTCAGAAGGTGAGTTCAAGCAGCACTCAAATGAACCAGAGTGACCTTTTTACATGCACTTGTAGCCATAAATTAAGAAAGTGTCAGTTTAATGCGCACTCAAGGCTAAGACAGGGCTGAACACGTGAAACACGTTGGTCTGTAATGTGTACCGTAGCTTCACAGTGTCGTGGATTTGGAGTCTTGTGATGATCATATGAACAGCCACAGGAGCTGGAGAGACAGTTCATGACCCACTCAGGGGCGTTAATACTATTAGCTTTCATTTTTCATTCCTCAGTTTGTTTAAAATACATTTAACTGATGAGACGGCGTAGTGGCTTACGGTATGAGGATCTGACATTGAAGACCTGGTCCCACAACACCGATAACTATAACTATAACTCCAGCTCTGACTGTCCGTCTGGCTGAGTTTAGTTCCAGTCTGGAGCAGAAACACCACAACTATAATCCTGCTTGGTCCTGACACTCAGGGAAATAAACACATGCAACTTAGGAATAGTCATGGAAGTTTTTTCCAAGTAGTAGCACATTATTCCGGGTCATACTGTACAGCTTGGACTCTAAAACAACCCATGTACACACTCCGGTGGCTGATAAAACACGGATGCATCATGGATGCTGATAATTTACGGATCAGTGACGGACGTTTCAGTATATTACAGATTGGTTACCGATTTCATCCGGAAGATGCATCACGGATAAAAAAAATTAAGAAGTCTAAAACAGTTAAATGTTTGGACTGCCGAAGTTCCTAATTAAAATATCTTACCTGCATTTATATGTTTACTTTATTAATTTACGATTGATATTTACACTGAAAATAATCACATGTCCGTGAATAAAAGATAAAAGATCCGTGCTTTGTATTATATTTTTTATTTTCCGTGAATCTGTATTCTGTGACTTCATGATGCAACATGGATGCCCGGGGAAAACAGCACGTGCTCAGACAACGTTACATGTAAACAAGAAGTGATCTCACCGTAACAGATAAACCCAGGCCTGGGCTATGGGGATCGTTATAGGTCTGGTGTGAGCACCGACCACATAAACTGGACAGGACCGATTTCATCCATCCATCCATTATCTCTAGCCGCTTTATCCTGTTCTACAGGGTCGCAGGCGAGCTGGAGCCTATCCCAGCTGACTACGGGCGAAAGGCGGGGTTCACCCTGGACAAGTCGCCAGGTCATCACAGGGCTGACACATAGACACAGACAACCATTCACACTCACATTCACACCTACGCTCAATTTAGAGTCACCAGTTAACCTAACCTGCATGTCTTTGGACTGTGGGGGAAACCGGAGCACCCGGAGGAAACCCACGCGGACAACATGCAAACTCCGCACAGAAAGGCCCTCGTCGGCCGCTGGGCTCGAACCCAGGACTTTCTTGCTGTGAGGCGACAGCGCTAACCACTACACCACCGTGCCGCCTGGGGAATGATTTATTTATATTTATCATTATAGTTGTAGTTATCGGTATTGTGGGACCAGGCCTTAACGTCAGTGTGTGCGTGCGTGTGTGTGTCTCTTGTATTTGAGTAGCACAGAACATGTGTAATTTTCCTTTATTTAAAAGATAGCATTGTTCTCTGCAATCATATTCAATATCGTCAGAGACGCAATTTCCGTCGGTCTGATCTCTGAATCTCAGGGTCTTCCTGTAATCACGACTCTCCTGAGCACTGAAGAGGTTTGTTGACGCAGGTTGTATTGATTCATCACACACACACACACAACCCTGTTCTTACCTTTTGATCCTGACATCAAAATCAATCTACAATAGAAAAGCCACAGAACTTCAAGTCATCCAAATCTGCTACAAAACCACAGAAAAAAACCCCCACCACAAATAAATAAACATTGCTTCCTGTCTCACAAGAGAAACCCCAGGGCAATCATGAGACCAGAACAACGCGTGTGTGTGTGTGTGTGTGTGTGTGTGTGTGTGTGTGTGTGTGTGTGTGTGTGTGTGTTTTGAAGGCCAAAATGCTTCTGGTGAGAAGGGTGATTGCGAAGGAGGAGAAATTAGCATGCTAACACACAATACCCTCTTCACAGCGTACAGCACGAGCAGTCATGTGCTTCCTGAGTCTAAGCTATGCGAATAATTCTCTTAACCACCAACACGTCATGTTGTATTGTGTTGAATGTTCAAATTTGATTGATCAGAAGATACTGATTGATTTTCCAGAACAGCAGCTCAGACAGTAGCGCAGCTCCAAATCACAGGTTTATTTATAATTAATGCGGTCACAGACTGGTGCAAAAAAAAAAAACATTGAGTGAGTGAGTGACAGGTTTGTGGGGGGGAACAAACGCCTTGTTGATAAAATGGCCAGATTGGTTCGAGCTTTTTTGCCAGGAAGGATATAGTAACTCATATAATCACTCTTTACAATGGTATCATTTCTACAGAGAGCGTGCACGTGACATCACAAGGTCACGTGATATTTGTTTATCTGCCATCTTGGACGGCGTGGCCGTGCATAGAACTTAGACGAACCCGTTCTAATTATCAAGTGTGTGGGAGTAGATCTTTCGAGAATGGTTATATCTTGTTCAGCATTTGGTTGTACCAATAGACAGGGCCAAAAGGAGGGCGTGTCATTTTATAGATTCCCCGCAGACGAGGAGAGACGCGCAAAATGGGTGTCCGCTGTGCGAAGAGAAAACTGGTACCCCAGTTCTACCAGCCGAATTTGTAGTGAACACTTCATATCAGGTAGGTGTAATCTTCTAATACTTTTATATCTGATACTGAATAATAATTCTGCACAGATAAAGATAGCGGTGATTTGTGATTTTTTTTTTCAGACAAAAACATACATATTTACAACCCTGTCATTATCTGGACCTGAGTTTAGATTTCAAACATTCTTACGATAAAACGTCCTGCATAGTCTCTTTATGATAAACGTCTGAATGCCACTTACCCGTGAGGTTATCAAGTAGACATTCTTCTTCAGAACCTTCCAGAGGTATAGTTGGGATATCCATCCCGCAACAAAATATTTATAAGCTTCCAGGCTCTTGTAAGCTTTGAGGGCTTTGCCAGTGTAACACGATTCACGATTAACAAGAAAATTGTAAATGTCGTGGTAGGCCAGATCGGGCAAATCGCCGGCACCGCAGCTCCGAATTTCCCTGAACAAGGATTGCGGCAAGTTGTACGGATCTGCAATCCCCAACCTGGAACACTTTTCCACGTAACGCTGCCTCACATCACCTTCAAGATGCTGAACAAACTTAGACAAGTAATCGCGCGATGTAGATGGGGTATTTTCTGAATTTTCTTGGGGATTACTCCCTGGATCCATTACACTCGCGCAAGGTAAACAATCCTGAAGCCGTCCAATATGGCGGAGTAAACACGGATGGGTCACGAGACTGCACATCCTCTATAGCAACAGCTCACGCACAGGGACTGTAATCATTGATATTGTTGGAAGGAGTCTCCAGTGTCAGGGCTCTTAATGTTCTCTTAGCTAACGTTCTAATATTCAAGTTAGTATTATTTTATTGTATTATACTACGTGATTATTTATATCCAGGAGTTACTCCGTAAACCATATTAGCAGGAAATAGAAGTATGATACAGTAAATACCATAATTTTACACGTAGATGAACGAAATCAAGTTGTTTTATTGGAATTTCACTTGAGCATCTTTTCCTCGAGGGGATACAGAGACTTGACTGAATAGAAAGACTCCGGATTCTGTGACACACACAGATGTTCGTTAAAAGTGACTCAGAACAGGAAATTTCTTTTAGTCTCAGACTTGATGCAATCAGACTCCCAGAAAGTGGTCTTGAGCCTCAAAGGCTCTAAACCACATGGGCATGTCACGGTTCTACAGGACAAAGTTTAGCTTTGCTGCTAATCCACAAGGACTTTCAAAAGGTGTAGCTGGAGATAACATCAGAGAGATTAAGGAAACGGAAAGACTTTTCATGCTGAAAGTAAAACGAGTGTTTAGACAAGCTATGGTCTTGTTCCATGGTGCAGAGATGCATATCTGGGGTTTAGCCATCGCATTTATGGTCTTTGACCCAGTGCTGTGGAGGTCCAGGAGACTCCTGAAAACTACACAGCTAAAGCAGGCGCTACAGCTAATCCTGATCATCCCAGCTAATCAGACACACGATATTATTGTCATTCGTGATTAATGCAATCATCGTGGGATAAATTCTTGCCGTGTTGAAATCAGGTGATCGGCAATGCTACAAGTTTAACCCCGACTAATCATCGTTCACGTCCTTGCATGTCGTCAGGCAAGAGGGTCAAGAAACTGTCGGTCATTGCTACAGAAGGAATGTTAAAGATCATGTAGGGGAAGCTATGACCTAATGGTTAAAAAAGCAGCTTTGGGACCAAAAGGTTGCTGGTTTGATTCCCTGGACCAACAGGAATTGTTGAAGTGCCCTTGAGCAAGGTACTTAACCCCCAACTGCTCCACCAGGCCGCTCTGGGTATGTTGTACGTCCCTCTGGATAAGAGTTTCTGCTAAAAGTCTGTAAAATAATGTCGTAGGAGGATCAAACAAGACAAGAAAATACAAACAATTCTGACATGGTAGACTTACGTCTTGGACACCACATCGCTATTCTTTGATTATGTCACACTACGAGGCCCAGTCGTCATTTCTCAGTTTTCATATTCGCTGGAAATTTGTTGGTTATGAGAAAATCGTGTCAATGTTGGGCGGAATTCGTCCCAGTGTAAAGCAGAGATCTGAGCAAATAGGAATAAAATTCACCCAGTGAAAGCAGAAAAGACAGGGAAAGGAAGTGGGACATGAAAAAGTGTTTGTTTGTTTCAAAAGTCAAAGTCCCTCTTACACCAGAATCTGGTCTTCCCAGGCAGTCTCCTGTCCCAGTACTAACCAACTCTTTAAGGCGTATGGGTGCGGCGCCGATCTCCATTTCGATAGCACTCGGCCTCTCGCCCAGGGGTTAAGTTGGGCCGGGGCTGTCCGGGGCTGAGCCCCGGCACATAAGCTCGGAGCGGATGGCATATGATCACGCACACATCAAAAGCAACAAACCCTTTTCATGATTTTCAGTTCTGAATAATTAAATATCGTTTTATTAATCAATAAACCCATGACTTTTATGAGATAGATCATAGTTTTCCTGATAAGACGACCTGTCAAGGCGGCACGGTGGTGTAGTGGTTAGCGCTGTCGCCTCACAGCAAGAAGGTTCTGGGTTCGAGCCCCGGGGCCGGCGAGGGCCTTTCTGTGCGGAGTTTGCATGTTCTCCCCGTGTCCGCGTGGGTTTCCTCCGGGTGCTCCGGTTTCCCCCACAGTCCAAAGACATGTAGGTTAGGTTAACTGGTGACTCTAAATTGAGCGTAGGTGTGAATGTGAGTGTGAATGGTTGTCTGTGTCTATGTGTCAGCCCTGTGATGACCTGGCGACTTGTCCAGGGTGAACCCCGCCTTTCACCCGTAGTCAGCTGGGATAGGATCCAGCTCGCCTGCGACCCTGTAGAAGGATAAAGCGGCTACAGATAATGAGATGAGATGAGACGACCTGTCAAAGCTATTTAGAACAGAACTTGCGATCAGAGATTCTGGTTTCTGGAACACTGCGTGGGTTGCCAATTCCGCTTTTTATAAGCGACTTTGGGGTTTCTTTTTTTGTGAGCTCGCTTTAAAAAAAAATCAGAAGTCGTGGTTTGCGGGTTTTTGGGCTTGTGTTTCAGTGTTGTGACTTGTTTATAATTTTCTCCGTACACCGTCTCCCCTTTTACCTGCATACGATCCTAATCCATCAGAGGTGCTTGAACGAACTGTCTGTGCATTTGGCGAGTTCAATTTCCAGGGGAAAAAAATAATACTGATCTAAATATGTTGTGTTTTTATTTTTAGACAGTATGTGTTTAGCTAAACACATACTGTCTAAAAATAAAAACACAACATATTCAGATCAGTATTATTTTTTCCCCTCTTCAGTATTATTTGATATTTTGTTTTTAATAATAAAAAATATGATAATGATTATGTTCACTGTATTGTTAATATTATTAGTGTTTTATTATTTATTGTTAATATTTAATTTAATGTTAATTTATTATTATTTATTGTTAATATTATTAGTGTATTATTAGTGTAATTATTATTGTTATTATTATGTAAAACTTTTGCTGCATTCAAATGATTGTGCTTCTATTTTGCTGCTATAACATGCTCATCTTATGTATGTTCTAGACAATACAAAAAGCACCACATGCCAAATAAATAATTGAATACATAATAATAATAACAATAATAAATGCTTCCAATGTTATAGTGTTGTTTGTATTTGGTTGCATTCACTGCATGAATATATTTGATTGACAATTTGACTGACAGTGTTTTGGCATATTTAACATTTATCCTCCAAAATAAATCAACTGTTTTGGTTTAAGATTGTGCAAGCCTTCAAATTTTCTCACTGAACATTTCTCCTTCACATTTTTCACCTGTAGGCATGTGACAAGATTTAACATGATATTGCTCAACCTACCTCTGTAAAGTCAGCTAACAACTTATTAAAATGCACCAGAATTCAGCAAATAACATGTATGATAATAAAAAACTTCTGGGGGAGGACCCCCAGACCCCCCCCCCACTAATCATTTCCTTCAAACCAATGTACAACAACCTGTACAATCTGTTACATTGGCCAACCAATCTACATTCAAACTGCCATAATGTGTAGGGGGGCACTACAAGACACACATAGGCCTACAACACACAGATAAGGTGTATATCTCTGTGCAATATGATATGGTTATCAAATTAGAGGGTTATTTTCCAAAAAGTATATTGGGGCAGGGCGGCGGGGGCAGGGGCGGGTACGAGGCAGAGCCCCCCCACATAACCAATCCCAATTTAACCATTGGGTGGGACTATGGGCTCTTTTGGTTAAAAAAAACAAAAACAAAACAAAAGCAAACAGATGAGTTGCAAAATATTAGGTGTCGCTCCTACCATGTGTTCTCTTGCTGTTTCTGAAAAAAAGAAAGAAAGATGTCGTCTTGTTCATTGACATACAGTGGTGCTTGAAAGTTTGTGAACCCTTTAGAATTTTCTATATTTCTGCATAAATATGACCTAAAACATCATCAGATTTTCACACGAGTCCTAAAAGTAGATAAAGAGAACCCAGTTAAACAAATGAGACAAAAATATTATACTTGGTCATTTATTTATTGAGGAAAATGATCCAATATTACATATCTGTGAGTGGCAAAAGTATGTGAACCTTTGCTTTCAGTATCTGGTGTGACCCCCTTGTGCAGCAATAACTGCAACTAAACGTTTGCGGTAACTGTTGATCAGTCCTGCACACCGGCTTGGAGGAATTTTAGCCCGTTCCTCCGTACAGAACAGCTTCAACTCTGGGATGTTGGTGGGTTTCCTCACATGAACTGCTCGCTTCAGGTCCTTCCACAACATTTCCATTGGATTAAGGTCAGGACTTTGACTTGGCCATTCTAAAACATTCACTTTATTCTTCTTTAACCATTCTTTGGTAGAACGACTTGTGTGCTTAGGGTCGTTGTCTTGCTGCATAACCCACCTTCTCTTGAGATTCAGTTCATGGACAGATGTCCTGACATTTTCCTTTAGAATTCGCTGGTATAATTCAGAATTCATTGTTCCATCAATGATGGCAAGCCGTCCTGGCCCAGATGCAGCAAAACAGGCCCAAACCATGATACTACCACCACCATGTTTCACAGATGGGATAAGGTTCTTATGCTGGAATGAAGTGTTTTCCTTTCTCCAAACATAACGCTTCTCATTTAAACCAAAAAGTTCTATTTTGGTCTCATCCATCCACAAAACATTTTTCCAATAGCCTTCTGGCTTGTTCACGTGATCTTTAGCAAACTGCAGATGAGCAGCAATGTTCTTTTTGGAGAGCAGTGGCTTTCTCCTTGCAACCCTGCCATGCACACCATTGTTGTTCAGTGTTCTCCTGATGGTGGACTCATGAACATTAACATTAGCCAATGTGAGAGAGGCCTTCAGTTGCTTAGAAGTTACCCTGGGGTCCTTTGTGACCTCGCCGACTATTACACGCCTTGCTCTTGGAGTGATCTTTGTTGGTCGCCCACTCCTGGGGAGGGTAACAATGGTCTTGAATTTCCTCCATTTGTACACAATCTGTCTGACTGTGGATTGGTGGAGTCCAAACTCTTTAGAGATGGTTTTGTAACCTTTTCCAGCCTGATGAGCATCAACAACGCTTTTTCTGAGCTCCTCAGAAATCTCCTTTGTTCGTGCCATGATACACTTCCACAAACATGTGTTGTGAAGATCAGACTTTGATAGATCCCTGTTCTTTAAATAAAACAGGGTGCCCACTCACACCTGATTGTCATCCCATTGATTGAAAACACCTGACTCTAATTTCACCTTCAAATTAACTGCTAATCCTAGAGGTTCACATACTTTTGCCACTCACAGATATGTAATACTGGATCATTTTCCTCAATAAATAAATGACAGAGTATAATATTTTTGTCTCATTTGTTGAACTGGGTTCTCTTTATCTACTTTTAGGACTTGTGTGAAAATCTGATGATGTTTTAGGTCATATTTATGCAGAAATATAGAAAATTCTAAAGGGTTCACAAACTTTCAAGCACCACTGTACACCAGGGCATTTATGGCAAAATTCCTCTTCTTCTTCTTCTTGATGATCATGCATGCTTAGATTTTTGTGTTCGCAAAGTTGCCACCTCTGTGGCTTCCTACTGCACTGGCAGTTTTGATGAAACCACAAATTCCTCTAAATGTTGTTAACTTCTTGTTTCTCTCTCTCTCTCTCTCTCTCTCTCTCTCTCTCTCTCTCTCTCTCTCTCACACACACACACACACACACACACACACACACACACACACACACACACACTACACAAGTCTGAGGGATAGAGATCAGGCTAAAGAACCAATAAAGTGCTCCTTTAAAGGGACATTAGGCATTCCTGTGTATAAAACCCTGCATTTTTTCCCTGGTTCCTTACAGAGAAGATCACAGATTGAAGACTATTAACCTCTTCGGACAGAATGTGTACAATTGTACCCATGAAGTTCCATAAAATTTTTCCTTGTGTCCGAAGGGATTATTCTCCATAAATCATTTTTCATCATTTATTGAACGTTTATGGAAGGAGTCTCCAGTGTGAGAGCTTTGTAACAGTCAGAGGTGAAGCTGTAACGTCTCTGAAGTTTATCAGCATCTTCAGGACAGAGGAGTTTACACTTCTTTGTGGTTTCTGGGGAACATAAGCTGCACATTTGTCTTATTAACTTTGAAAGAGAGAGAGTGAGAGAGAGAGAGAGAGAGAGAGAGAGAGATATGTATATAATGTAAGTGAGAACAGGAACACAAGTGAGAACACAGTGAACTGCTGTGGTTTAACAGCACATAGCGTATCACGGCGCTAGCAGCACGCCTTGTTGTGTTTTATTCCCAATTCAGAAAACTACACAACATCTCGGATCAGTTGGAGGACTCTTAGCATTGTGATATTAAGCCAGTTAAAAGCCGAAATACCATTACAGCTCACTACAAAAAGAAAAATCACCACAAGCCAACAGAATTCTATACGACTTTCCATAATTTTTATTCCTTCATTATTTTTCAGAAGGTTTTATCCATCACAATCATTTTAATGCTACATTCAGCAGCCATTTTTCTTCCTGGTGCTGCCACCGTGTGGACAATCAGAGAACATCACACTCTTGAGTTGAATGAAGGGTTAAAGACAGACTTGGCTTCATCTGTGTCACAATAACGCATGAACGAAGAGGCCAGTGATAAGTCCCGTGCTCTTCCCAAACGGGAAATTCCTCTCAGATTCTGATCATTCTGATTTCCTGTGCTACATTTCAGACAGGAGTGTGAGGGCTGAGAGCACTGGTGACGTGCGAGCGAGAACACAGGGTGACAAGTTCACAATCCCAGGCCACTGCTGTGTGATTTGTCGGAGCCCTGCAGCAATATTTACACTGTCAATGTCCTCTTTAACCCCAGTGTGACCAGTGGAGATGTCTGAACTTTGCAGATATTCCATTAGACTACGTTCAGACTGCACCCTGAAATGATTTATCCGATTTTTTTGCCCATATGCGACCTGTATCCGATTTGTTATTGACAATCTGAACGACACAGATCCAATTTTTTCACACGCGACCCAGGCCGCTTGGATATGTGGTCCTAATTCCGATGCATATCCGTTATTTTCACATGCGACTGCAGTCTGACCGGACAGGTCGCATTCATGCGACCTACACGTCATCAACAAGAGACAAACGTCACTATTCTGCGTTGGCTAATCCCGCCTCTTTGGTGGAAAACAACAACATTTGTACAGTTTTCAGAATTTAAATAGACTTTTATAGAATTGATCAAGCTAATGGTGGATTTGGTAGGGACCTGGATGTTGATCTGTTAGCCTGATTAAATAAAACAGTTTCTATAACTGATTTATAACTTAAACCATCCTGTATTACAAGATTATAAGATTGTTCTGGAAATTTCCAGTAATTTGACACCTTCGGTCTCATTAGTCTGCTGCCCACATTAATCAGATTATTGTGTGAGTTCCACCGCCACCACAAAAACCACATCGCCAGGTCTCGCCTCATCTCCATGCTTTACTTGCAAACTTGAAGAGTGCGCTTTTTTTTTGTTTGTTTAAGTATTACGTAGATGTGCTTATTTATTACGTGTCAATTTGCGCATGCGGGACACTTTTGGGTCGTTTTCCGTTCATATTGGAGATCGCATACAAGTCTCATATAATTGGTAATGTGAACGGCCTAACAAAAAAATCGGATTTCACAACAAATCGGATATGGGTCGTTTCAGGTTGCAGTCTGAACGTAGTGAGAGTCATTCGCTACATTAGCATAGCGCTTCAAAACTAAAGGTTGCAAAATTATAGATACTAGTTTAATGCTGGGGCGGCACGGTGGTGTAGTGGTTAGCGCTGTCGCCTCACAGCAGGAAGGTCCGGGTTCGGGCCCTGTGACCGGCGAGGGCCTTTCTGTGCGGAGTTTGCATGTTCTCCCCGTGTCTGCGTGGGTTTCCTCCGGGTGCTCCGGTTTCCCCCACAGTCCAAAGACATGCAGGTTAGGTTAACTGGTGACTCTAAATTGAGCGTAGGTGTGAATGTGAGTGTGAATGGTTGTCTGTGTCTATGTGTCAGCCCTGTGATGACCTGGCGACTTGTCCAGGGTGAACCCCGCCTTTCGCCCGTAGTCAGCTGGGATAGGCTCCAGCTCGCCTGCGACCCTGTAGAAGGATAAAGCGGCTAGAGATAATGAGATGAGATGAGTTTAATGCTATATTAGAACTCACTGAACTACTTTAATGCTACTCTGTGCTTGTACTCAATAGCTGCTACTTACTTCAACGCTGAACTTGTGTCTTTCACATTTGCATTGTTTGGATGATCAGAGCCAATCAGCTCGCTTCATTATAGCATTGCCTAACATGATTTCTTTTGTCTTGCACTATACCTAACAGTGGCACATCCTGTGGGATGTTTCCAGTATGCAGAGTTAGTATTGAGCACAAACTGCTGAAAAAGTTCATGCTGACACCTTTCTGATTTAGCTCAGTTCTCCGAGCTCACCATCAATGATCAGACGAGGTGGAGACTGAACACTAACATGTGGGAAGTGGAATTTTTTTCCTGCTATTAAATCATTCTGTACTGTTTTGTCTATTTTACTAAAAGTGGAACAATATTTAAAAAATTTTTTCAAAATGAACCCTCTGAAACGGCTAAAAGCTAAAGAAGTGATCTGCGTGAATAAAACTTTGCTAACTCACGATGAATGGGTTAAATGTTTAGCCAAAGAATCCAACACATATGAAATCGTGTCCTTTCATGAAGTAAGGGATTATATATTAATCGTACACACTGAGAGAGAGAGCTTTTAATGCAACTGTTCAGTTTTATAAATGAAGTTAAATGCTAATGTGACATTTAGATTAGCATCTGTTTGGAATAGCAGCGTCTCCAGTCCACTAGGTGGCACTGCAAATGCACGATGGCTGGAAAAATAATCATAGAAATAATGTTGTGTGTTGTTTCTCGCTTTCTGGTTGAATTTTTACACATTTCATCATTGTATATTAAACAAGATAAGTGTTTGAAACTGAATTAAACCTTGTAGGTAAGTCTGTATGTGATTTTTTTTCTACTGGTTTCACTTGTCAGAGTGAAGCCAGTTGGCCGCCATCTTACCACTCCCATCATGTGTATTTGGCTTGTGTATTAAACCATGGTATACGTACGATTAAACCTGCCCCAACAAGACTATCTCCTGACTTTTCCCTCCCTTTTCATTACCTTCTCTTATTTTCTCACCTTTACCCCATTCCTTACATATCTTTATCGCGTTCCGCTTCACTGTTAGTTTTTTCCCTTTTCCAGTTCAGTCTCTGATCTTTTTTTTTTTGAACGGCTCTTTTACTGCTATAATTATTTTTATGGAGATTATTTCAGTTTTTCTCTTATACAGTGCACCTTTCTCTTTCATATATTTCTTCTTCCTTTCTATGTATTATGTTTGTTTTTTATTATGCTAACACAAATGCTGTACAATACTTCCTTTCTATTTAGGACAGTTGTTAAAACAGGATTATTTTCTCGTGTTATTTGCCATTTTCACTTCATTCTCACAGTCTTAATATTCTTAACAATATTAATTGGTCACATAATTCACTGTCACTTCAGACACAAACGATTCGATTTTGATGCTTTTACTTTTTAAGCCCACGCAGTGTTTAACAAATGGGGAAACCTTTAATGTGGTGAACAAATGCAGTGAGAAATACAACTTGGCAAACAATGTGACAAACAAATGCAACTTTTATCAGAATTATGAATGGCGTATGCATTGGAAGATGAAATAATTCATGTCTATGCAAAAGGAGTTTTGGTAACTGCTTGCGGAGTGTGAGTGAATGCTTCTCATTGAAGCGTTTGGCTAGACGGTGCATCCGGCATCCGTACTGTTGGACGTTGTATTTCTCATTGCATTTGTTCACCACATTAAAGGTTTCCCCATTTGCTAAACATTGCGTGGTCTTAAAAAGAAAAAAGCATCAAAATCGAATCATTTGTGTCTAAAATGAGAGTGAATTATGTGACCAATAAATACTGTTAAGACATGACTGTGAGAATGAAGTGAAAATGGCAAATAACATGAGAAAATAATCCTGTTTTAACAACTGTCTTAAATAGAAAGGAAGTATTGTACAGCATATGTGTGAGTTTTATTTGTTTGCTTATTTATGAATGAATGAATGAATGAATGAATGAAATATATGAAAGAGAAAGATACACTGTATAAGAAACTGAAATATTATCCGTTGAAATAATTATGGTCATAAAAGAGCCGTTCAAAAAGAAAAATGATCAGAGACTGGAAAAAGAAAAAACAATAACAGTGAAGCAGAGAGCTATAAAGATGAAAGGAATGCGGGTAAAGTGGAGAAAATCTCATCTCATCTCATCTCATCTCATCTCATTATCTGTAGCCGCTTTATCCTGTTCTACAGGGTCGCAGGCGAGCTGGAGCCTATCCCAGCTGACTACGGGCGAAAGGCGGGGTACACCCTGGACAAGTCGCCAGGTCATCACAGGGCTGACACATAGACACAGACAACCATTCACACTCACATTCACACCTACGCTCAATTTAGAGTCACCAGTTAACCTAACCTGCATGTCTTTGGACTGTGGGGGAAACCGGAGCACCCGGAGGAAACCCACGCGGACACGGGGAGAACATGCAAACTCCACACAGAAAGGCCCTCGCCGGCCACGGGGCTCGAACCCGGACCTTCCTGCTGTGAGGCGACAGCGCTAACCACTACACCACCGTGCCGCCCCAGTGGAGAAAATGAGAGGAGGAAATGAAAGGAAGAAAAAAAAGTCAGGAGATACTTTTCTTGGGGCAAATTTAATTGGATACGACGGTTTAACACACAAACCAAATACACGGCATGGGAGTGGTAAGATGGCGGCCAGATGGCTTCACTCGTCTCTGCAGCGGGGAATAGGCTCTGAGCTCAGAAGAAGAACCACCACCGAAGAAGTCGCGGTTTCCGGAAGTAGCTATTTTAAAAGTCCATGTGGATGGTTCCCGGAGTTTGGGTGTGAAATATTATTTGTTAAATTTTAAAAAATGGGTAAAAAGGGCAAGAAAGACAAGAAGGTAAAGGGGGCAGAAAAGATGGCAGCCAAAATGGAGAAAAAGGTCTCAAAGAGATCAAAAAAAGAAGAGGTGAGTGTGTTATTGCTACATGCTAAAGCTAACTGTCTGTTCTGCAGCACTGCTTTGAGAAATCAGCCAAAATTATTTTTAGACAGGAAACAAAACAAACAAACAAACAAACAAACAACAACAAAACCAACCAGGAATTTTTATTCTTTTACGTGAAAACCTTAATTAAGTAAATAAAGTTACAAATATAAAACATTATTCATAGTAATATGCATGCACATACTCCTTACATGTCTTTTTTTTTCAAATTATTATTTTTGTGAAGTTTTAAAACTCCTTACTCTTCATGTAAATCCAGTTCATTAAATGTCCTGCTGCTGTAAACCGTCTAAAGGCTGTAAAAAGGTTAAATGCTGATTAATAAAGTGCTTAAAAACATTAAACACCAAAACACACACAAGTCCAGGCATTTTAACCTTCCTTGGGATGTTTAAATGCCTCAGTTTGCAAATTCCATCCTGCCCCTTCTTCTAATAAGCCACATTTGCATACTGATGTATGATTGGCTGTTATGTTTTGTGATGTCATAATGCACTCACTCATCTGTAACGTTCATCCATCACTAAGGGCCCGTTTACACGAGGACGCTGTCGGGTAAAAACGACTAAATATTTTATCGGAAGTGCCTTTCGTCTACACAGGGACGGCGTTTCCGAGGCTGAAAAACGGAAAAAATTGAAAACGCCTTCCAGAGTGGATAAGTTAAAAACAGCCCCCGTTGCATATCCGTCTAAACTACCCAATACGCGAAACTCTGCTCGGATCTGCTCACGTCGGGTACGCGTTTACGTCATACATAGGGGAGAGCAGGGTAAGATGAGCCACTTTTTACATTTTTCATCATAACTACATGTTAAAGCCATTTTTGCTTCCAGTCTACACACCATACCAAATTTCAAAGTGTACTGTTACTATCTGAGCAAAACATAATTGATAAGCTCTTATGGTTAGAGTGATATTACCTCTTGAAAAAAAAATGTCAAGTGGCTCAACTTACCCCATGCACGGGGTAAGATGAGCCACTGTGTGGGGTAAATTGAGCCAACACAAAACATGTTAGGTTAACAAAGTAAACAACTTTTATTATTAGAAATGCAATCAATGAATCAAGTCAAGTCAATCAAGTGGGGGATAGGGCCGTTGCATAGAGAAGGGGAGATGAAGAGAGAGGTGATAGAACGAGATGGGATAGGGAGGGATAGATAGATGGATAGAGAGAGATATGCGTAGATCATGCACATCATGCACACCTGTAATAACAGAGGGCATTATTTTATTTATTAAAAACCTTTTAAACATATTATTTATATTAACATGTTATTTATTTGTTTGTTTATTTTTTGTTGTTGTTGTTGTTGTTGTCGTATATGACCAGTAAATGTGAAAACTTAAGTGTCATCCATATTGGGTAAGCTCAGCCACCAATGGGGTAGGCTCAACTTGCCCCACATCTAATGGCTCGTCTTACCCTGTGGCCACCATTTTGTAGAAAAATGCTAATAAAGGGGATTAGGCTAATCAAAATTATTTTTATTAGCATTCATATCATAGCTTAGAAAGCCACTAACTTAACCCTAATGTGTCTAAATATTATTCTACTTTTGTCTTCTCTAAATCATCTTCACTGTGGACAAACATGGAATTGACTTAGAAAGCACAAAAACACATTTTTATAAATATCTCCCTCACCTAGTTTGACATGTGGTGCTCCTCTCCACAAGTGTAAGTAAATGGTCCCGCCCCCCTTTGAATGTGGTCACATGGTCACATTTGTTTACTGTTTCTTAGAAACAGGGGGTGGCTCATCTTACCCCCTGGCTCATCTTACCCCGCTCTCCCCTATGTCATATACTGTACATGCCAGCCCGGGAAGTAAGAAAGTAAGTAAAAAAGTAAGAGCATGTCTGATTACATCGATCCAACGGACCTTCAAGCTGCTCTGGCAGCTTTAATAAACGTCCAGGAGTCCTTCGAACATCTATACCGAATCTGCACATATACCATTAATGAACAGAGGCGGGTATAGCATGCTCTTACTTTTTTACTGACTTTCTTACTTACTATAGCCAGAGTAGTCAAAGTTTTCGCGGCGCAGATATGCAGATCAGACAAGACGGAAGACGTTGCGCATGCGTGCAGACATAGCGGAGGTCTTTCACAGCACCACCTAGCTGCCTGGCATGCACATCCAATTGAATTCCACACATTTATGCGTCACCGTATAGACGCAGATTTCCTCCTTGAAAACGGTCGTGTAGACGCGGAAAAAAGTGAGAACGAAAACGGACTTTTGCATTTTTGTTTCAGACCGTCCCCGTGTAAGTGGGCCTAATTCACATGTTCCAATAAGACTTTCAGCTCCTCTGGGTTTTACACGGTTCCCAAGGGTCCTTGAAAGTTTGTGAATTTGAGAAGGGAAAAAAAAATCAAGGCCTTGAAAGTTTTTGAAACTATATCGACATAAATAGGCATGGGTCACTGAAAGTCCTGGAATTTTTATATATTTTGTGCAAAGAATAGAAATTGAAGCTCTTTAGATGGCACTGTGTCAAGAACTGTCATTCATCATTAGCTGATGGAACCAACCACATGGGCTCGGGATTAACTTTGGCAAACCTTTGTTAAGCTCTACAGGATGAAGTGACCTCCATAAACTTCGCTCAACGTTCGCTTTCTTGCCGCTGTTTAACCTCCATCATTCGACTTCACTCACTCCTGCGTGCACGTGATGGTGGCGGTGACTGTTGTACTTTCTTGAGGCAGGTGGTGTTTATTTGTCTGTTCATTGGGCCACATTCATGAAAAATGTGTTTTGTATTGTGAAGCTGGTGCTAATGAAATAAACGAGGGTTTACTGAGCTCTTCAGCTCGTACGCCTCTTTCTCTATCGCTCAACATGCACGTTGTTTTAGAGAAGGCAAGAGACGACACAGTCTGCCATCACTGTAACAGTGCAGTTGAGAAGTTTTGACACATTCGAGTCTCTCTCTGTTTAAATGTTGACTGTGAGCTTTTGTAAAGCGTGCTAGTTCTCATTTATAAAATTTTTGAGTGTTGTAACCGGAATTAACTTCGATCCGTGTCTCAGACTATGAATTTGATGGAATTGGGTCTTGAAAGTTCTTGAATTTGATGTTTAAGAAGGTGTGGGAACCCTGTTTATTAAAATAACACTTCAAGTGTTGATCAGTCTGTGGACTCAAATGAATAATTCTTCAAAAGAATTAAAAGTTTTATACGGTGTGTGAAATGGTGCACTTTTTTAACCTGGGTTTAATATGGATTTAAAAAAACAAAAATCTTGTCCTCGATGCACTGCACAGTTTCACTTCTCCAGTCAGTGTACAGTTTTTCACTCAAAATTCATTCATGTGATTCATGTTGTTTTATGTGTTGCGTAATTGTGTATTGTGGTGTTTGTTTTTGTTGGTTCTGTTGCTATCTTGGATTTGTGAATAGTGATGCTGTATTTGTCCTTAAAGTGCTGATGACACGAACATGACTCTATGCAATTTCTTAAATAAACTATACAACATGGCAAACATGTTAGATTTCTGTTATAATTACGTGAAAAGAAGCTGTTGTTACCCGAATATCCAACTTTTAATTGCACAGCGCAAGAAAACTGGGTCCGTGGCTCGCGGCCATGTTGTGACGTCAGCGGAAGAACACGCTGCGGTTCACTGGCTGTTCTACTCTGGTTCTACTCAATGGAAATGGCGCATGAAAACGCCGGTGAACTCTCTAGTGCTAGCTCTTCCTCTTCTGGGAGTCTAGAATTGTGTTGATCTCTTCCGAATAGAATCTATGATAGCCTACCCTCTTTACCCTTTGCCTCTCGTTGCGAGGCGGCAGTTACATGAAAGCCGCAAGCTTTCACAAGCAAATACATGACTGATATCACGCCGACTTTATGATTACATTTATGATTATCATGTAGAATCTATAGCTCTACGTACCTTTATCTTAGGCCAAGAAAAAATAATTGTTTGTTTCCTATTACATCTTGAAAAAAAATAGGGTAGGTAGGTAGGTCTTTTTATTTTTTTATTTTTTTATCACACAAAATACTGGGTAGGTAGGTTTTTTTTTTTTTTTTTATAAATTTTAGGTGTGGGACAAACAGTGGCACATAGTGGGGAAGTGTCATTCTGTGACTCAACCATCCAGAACCAGGTCTAAGAAAACCAGTGAAGCTTGTGGAATACAGGATTCGGAGCCCATGGATAAAATATGGAGTGCTCGGACGCTTAAAGGAACTATAAACATAACAACTACAAATGTTGAACCTTAACTTTATTAGGAACACTATGTTGTGAACTTGTATGTTTAATATGAATACAAAGAACATCGTGATATCGATACCGCCGTTAGCCTGGGCACTGTGTGTATACTGTTTGCATGACTCGTCCAGCGGAGGATGATAATGTTCGTAGAGTTCTTTTACAGTTGAAAACTTATAAAATGAACTTACTGTCTTACAATCTTCCGTGTGGTCGCAACCGATCACGGTAATCGAGAACACTTCATTGGCCGCCATGATGCCTAGCGTTGTGTACAACACAAGCCGGAGTTTCCCGGAAAGAGGCCATGACGTCAGATTGAGGCCGTGAGAAATCAATGAGTGTTTCTTGTCCGATATATGTGTTTTAGAATTAGTCACTTGTCAGATCGACAATATTATGCAAATCGTAATGCAGATATTTTTTTTTTTTTCAAAATTTATTGTTGGTCGGCGAAAATACATTTTTTTTTTTAAACATCTAACAAAAAAGTCTAGGGTCGGGGCATTTTTTAAACGGTTGGTCGGGTAACCGGAAACAAACAATTATTTTTTCTTGGCCTTATGTCGTTTCACAACATATGTTCTGTTGCCAGATACTGCTGAAGTTTTCCAGCCCAAAATATGTTCAAAACCCACCAAAATGCACTTGAAACCGCTCAACTGGGTGGGAAACCTCCCAATCTGGCAACACTGTGTAGGCACTGCTGATGGTAGTAACACACGTTTGTGCTGAACTGAACACCCAAGAGATTCCTTTAAGCTGGGAAGGGTGTCAAAACAATCCAAATCGAAGTGTTCAGAGCACAGGACGGATGTTGGTGAGGGCTCCCACTTGTCACGAGTGCGCCTGACTTACTTCACCCACTTCGCATGCAGCTCGGGATCTCTGGGAAACTTGAATAAACTTACCCCATCCTTGTGGGGTTTGGAGCAAAAGCCAGCAACACAACGCGAAGGCATAATAACTATATATATATATATATATATATACACACATACATACATATACACACACACATACATATACACACACACATACATATACACACACACATATATATATATATATATATATATATATATATGTGTGTGTGTATATGTATGTGTGTGTGTATATGTATGTGTGTGTGTATATGTATGTATGTGTGTATATATATATATATATATATATATATATATATATATATATATATATAAAATAATGTCTAATAATAATGATAAACTGAACACCTGTCGCATCAACAACAAACTGGTAAGTTAGGAGGAAGGTTCTTTCGCTGATGTCATATAGCCCCTCCTCCTCTTTCGTCTCCTGGGTGCTGCAGCCCCGTCAAGTTTGCCCAAATAGCCGCGTTTTTTATCATAACTTGTAAAATAGGCGCCTTCGCGAATTAATATATGGATCATCGGGAATTACTTTTTATGTTATAAAACATCGCCAAAGATGTCAAAAACGTGTCATCAGCACTTTAATTAGTGTAGTGTTGTACGTGTATTTGTATCTCATTTTTATCAGTTGCAGGATCCAGGAGTACAAGGTGTATCCCATTTTTATTTATATATAAATAAAATGGGTCCGTCTCAGAAACTGGTCTCTCATTTGGCACATTATGGTCAAAAAATAAATTTTCTAATTTTACTTTTTTTTTTTGCATTTACCCAACACTCAATGTTTCTTTTGTCATGTTTAATAAGAATAAAGATAGCATCTTGCTTTATCTGGCCTCCACTGTGGAACATTTTTTTGATTACAATTCAAATGCTTTTGTAAAATTGATTTCCATATAAAATAACTCCATCATGAAGAATTAAAGCCCCTCCTTCACAGATGAGTGAAAATATTGAATAAATTTCCTCTTTTTGATTGCTTGGGTTAAAAATGCCAAGTTATGATGACTGAATTGATTATTTACTTAAATATGAATAATATGATACAGTTTGGGTATTTGATTTGGCGAAATAGGGCACAATGGAAAAATCAGGAACACACCGGAAAGATGAGAATAACGGCGGTGGTAAAAGAACAGCGACTGTACCGGCTGAAGGTCGCGCGGGTCTCTGCTGCGGCGCACGAGCAACGGGACATCACTACCGCACCGGGCGGGGGCGGGGCAAAATGACTGGCCGTAGATTCTATCAAAAGTTCGATCTAAATTGACCATGGTTGCAAAATATTGGCCAAAAATACACAAACACTACGAAATATGAAAGTAAGATGAAAAAGAAACATTCTGTTGCCTTATACTGCAAGACTAAAACAAAATAAAACTGCCAAAACTCACCTTTTCAGTGATAACGTCCGAACAGATCACCCGCGTAACAGAAAGACCGCAAATGGAAGCACGATCAACTTCTAACTGCTGGAGTGGAAAATTCCATTCTACACATGCAAATTGTTAATGTGTGTCCTTCCCCGCACACACATAACACGCTACGGTAAAAAATAGACCACAACTCATTTTATAGCTCAGAAATTCATACAAGACCAGCTACCATCGTAACATATTCTGTAAGAAACATATTCTATACCTAACTTTCAGCTTTCATTTAAAAAAACAAAATCACAGATTTATAACTAAATGTTTATATGGCGTAGTGATTTTAAGTTCCTACTTTTGGTGAGGTCGTGACCTCGACCCTGAGGCTTTCCATTTAGATCAAAAACACACGATCGTATTGGTTTTGGGTTTGCGGAAAATGGAGTTACGATGGTGATGAAATATTTTGCATGATGTTTTATTACGGTTATGATTATTCTGTGAGCGCACCAATCCTTCGATCTATAAAGTTACAACTTAAAATACGATTAGTGATAACTGTAGACTTTTCAGTGGCCTGCAACCTTTTTAAGGGAATGTGATGTAGTCGACCATTTATCATGTCCCAGATCAAGCCGCCATTTTTCCACAAATTTGGAGAATTTTTGCCAAATTCCAAATATTCACATCAAATATTTAGTTTTATCTGTATTATTTCTTTCATCATTTTATTTCAAATTAAAACCAACATCACCATTCAAAACCCTATAGTTTATTGACTGTGAGTATATTTAGTGGGGAACCCCCACAGTACCCAGTTTCTGAGACAGACCCATATACGTGTGTGTGTGTGTGTGTGTGCATGTATGTATAATGTGTAATAACGAAGAGGGCAATAAAATTGGTACGGCTCACACAGGTTACTAGAAGGGAAAACTACTTCCACACCAAAAGTCATAGGAATGCAATCAACGTGTATTTCTATTTATTTATTTATTTATTTATTTTAAGCGATTTTAGTATTTGGAAATTTGAGCTAAATTCTGATGTAACACGTAACATGAAAGCCGCTCACCAACAGAACTTTTACTTGCTATTTTTTAAAAAATGCATCAGTTTTCTTCAGTTTTTGAATGAATTTTACACTCGGACTCTTACACTAACAATAGCGACCCAAACTGGAGAATATGGAACTCGAGAATGAAAGATTTCAAGCAAAATAACAAAACGTGCATTATGTAATGCTGCTTTTAATTATACTCCTATATAAAATAAATCACTAAGCTTTAACTTCATACAAGCTAAAGTTCTCTTCCAAAAAATACACAATTTACTGTTTGCTATTTTAATTTTCAGCTTTCTACTTCTAATAACGATTCCAAAATTACACTGAATTCTCAACCCTGAATACATGTATGCAGATAAAAATTGCAGGAAAACTCGGCCATTTTGCTTTGAAAAATGCTTTCTTGGGATCGCGTACAATGCGTCTTAACAACAGCAAGGCTTGAATTGTCATTCTCATATCCTAAATGTTCTTTTGGTACCAAATCTTCTTGATTGCATCACAAACAGCTCCCAAAATTACACATTTTCTGAAACCCCGAACACATTTCGATCAACAATGTCAAGAATTGCTTTGGCAGCATCAGTTTACAGTGGTATACAAAAGTTTGGGCACCCCTGGACAAAATTGCTGTTACTGTGAACAGTTAAGCAAGTTGAAGATGAAATGATCTCCAAAAGGCATAAAGTTAAAAATGACTCATTCCCTTTATATTTTAAGCAAAAACAAGTTTTTATTTTCATCTTTTACATTTTCAAAATGACAAAAAAGGAAAAGGGCCCGAAGCAAAAGTTTGAACACCCTGCATGGTTAGTACCTAGTAACACCCGCTTTGGCAAGTATCACAGCTTGTAAACACTTTTTGTAGCCAGCTAATAATCTTTCAGTTTTTACCTGGGGGATTTTCACACATTCATCCTTGCAAAAGGCTTCCAGTTCTACAAGTTTCCTGGGCTGTCTTGCATGCACTGCTCTTTTGAGATCTATCCACAGATTTTCAATGATGTTTAGGTCAGGGGACTGTGAGGGCCCGGGCAAAACCTTCAGCTTGGGCCTCTTGAGGTATTCCATTGTAGATTTTGAGGTGTGTTTTGGATCATCGTCTTATTGTAGGACCCGTCCTCTTTTTAACTTCAACTTTTTTACAGATGGTGTGATGTTTGCTTCCAGAATTTGCTGGTATTTATTTGAATCCATGCTTCCCTCGACCAGTGAAATGTGCCCTGTGCCACTGGCTGCAACACAACCCCAAAGCATGATGGATCCACACCCATGCTTCAGAGTTGGAGAGGTGTTCTTTTCCTGGAATTTGGCCCCCTTTTTTCTCCAAACATACCTTTGCACGTTGTGGCCAAAAAGTTCTATTTTGATTTCATCAGTCCACAGGACTTGTTTCCAAATTGCATCAGGCTTATTTAGATGTTCATTTGCAAACTTCAGACGCTGAATTTTGTGGCTCGGACGCAGGAACGGTTTTCTTCTGATGACTCTCTCATGAAGGTCAGATTTGTTCAGGTGTCGCTGCGTAATAGAACAGTGCACCACCACTCCAGGGTCTGCTCAATCTTTCTGAAGGTCTTTTGCAGTCAAACAGGGGTTTTTATTTGCCTTTCTAGCAATCCAACGAGCAGTTCTTTCAGAAAGTTTTCTTCATCTTCCAGACCTCACCTTGATCTCCACTGTTTCTGTTAACTGCCATTTCTTAATAACATTACAGTCTGAGGAAACGGCTACCTGAAAACACTTTGCTACGTTCTTGTAGCCTTCTCCTGCTTTGTGAGCATCAATTATTTTATTATTCAGAATGCGACGGAGTTGCTTAGAGGAGCCCATGGCTGTTGATTTCAGGGACAAGTTTGAGGAGTCAGAGAATTTATACAGCTTTGAAATCTGCATCATCTGACCTTTCCTAATGAAGAATTTGAACAAGTCACAGCTCAATAAGCTAATTAAGGTCTGGAACCTTGGTAAAAGTTACCTGAGAACTCAAATGTATTGGGGTGTCCAAACTTTCGCATGGTGTTCCTTTTCTTTTTTCACTCTCCAATTGTACAAAACAAAAATAAAACACAAATCTCGCAGAAAACGCTGAAAAGAAACGTGTCGTCTTTACCTTTATGCCTTTTGGTGATCAGTTCATCTTCTGCTCACTGAACTATTCACAGTAACAGATCTTTTCAGTAAGGGTGCACAAACTTTTGCATGCCATTGTACAAAGCAAGCGAGTGCAGTAAACAAAAAGGTTCAAAGTACTTCTCCGCTCACTTCGCGGCCATTTTTTCTTCGCGTGAAGGTCTTTGATGAACTTTTAGAGGGGGGCTAATATAATAGTACCCCTAATAGCAATAGATATGACGGACAGCTTTGCTAAACGTTGTGTGACTAGCGAAGATAGCATGACCTTTTTATGCTTCGCTTGCGAAACATCACAATGGAAGATTCTACGAATTCAGTAACGATTTGGAGAAAAAAACAAAAGGGGAAAAAGAACTCGAAGAAAAGAGAGTATTATGAGAGAAACCGGGAGGCGCTGGCTGAAAAAGCAAAGGAAAGAATGCAGATCTAAGATGTGAAAATATCAAAAAAAGACCACACCCGCAATGCATTCTGGGTGTTGGTTAAAATGAATAATGTAATAGATAATCTCTCAAAATGACTAAAATATTTGTTCTCATGATCAAAACTAATAATCAATATTCTGATGACAGATAAGTGACTTTGTGAAACTGTTAATTTTTCTCGTATGTTACACCTCTGTAGCCCTGCGTCCTGCAGCCGATCTTTGTTTTCTGTTACCTGCCTCGGGACTACGGATGGAAATGAGCAATTATGCTGACTCCGGCATATTTACATTATGTTTTTTATGCTATTGTTCATGAATGTGCATTATGCCTATCAAATAAACTAATTTTTTTCACGATCCGGTTTCCATCAAATCCTGCGCTCTGATTGGCTGGCGAGCGGGTCCGTATCCTACGATACGGACCTCTGGCGACTCGCTCGTCCACAGCAACAACAAACATCGTAGCAATTTTTGTCAACATTTATTTTCGCATTTCTCAGGAGAATAGCATTAATTTTACAGCATGGATAGCGATAACGACAGTGTTCACAGCGAAAGCGAGTTTTACTCCCCTGAGGAAGAAGAAATAAAATAAAACAACCTCTAACTGTTGCTAACGCCGAGCAAAAACATGGCTGAATCCTGAATGACTCAATTTTGTATAAATAGGGGACGACATAGGTGGCAAAATGCAGTTTTTTTTTTCCTGCCATGGAAGTGCACTTGTATACCGAGGAGGAAGCCATTTGCATTACAGCCGTGAATGAGGATTCAAAATGGTGGCTCGGCTCGGTTTTCCCTTTCGGGCGCTCTCGTTTTCTGTTAGAATTTGGTAAAGAAAAAAATAAATATACTATTTACCAGCTTAAGGTCGGTCCGTATGGTGAAATACCGTGACCTCGGCCTTGAATACTGACCTCGGCCCAGAGGGCCTCGCTCAGTACTTTCAAGACCTCGGTCACGGTATTTCACCATACGGACCTCCCAGCTGGGAAATAACATGTATATATTTTAAATAAAATATTCTCAGTATTTTGTTTATTTCCTTTGTTGCTGTTCAGCTGTAATGCACGATTAATAGTTGTTTGTTTATTTCTTTATCGTTACTGTTGATCATGTCTGAGCGTGAAATCTCAGACAGGTAATAAAAATATAAATCCAGTTTCCTGTGTGTTTTGGATCAGGAGGATCTCGAGGCTCTCATCGCTGAGTTTCAGTTACTGGATGCGAAGAAAACGCAGGTTTTGGAGAGCGCGTGTCCTCCGCCGTCTCCCAGGTACACATTTTAAAAAAAAAAAGTTCTTCCCGTGTAGGATCATGTGACTGTAAGGTGTGATGTGCGACGTGTTCTGTGTTCAGGCTGAACGCGTCTCTGAGCGCGCATCCTGAAAAGGACGAGCTGATTCTGTTTGGTGGAGAATATTTCAACGGGCAAAAGGTAAACTCGCAGGATAAGAGCACCGTTACGGGCGAGAAGATCCGTTTCCTGAATCCTGAACAAACCTACGTTTGTGTTTTTTAAAGATTAGACAGCAGAAATATTGATAAGACAAAGATCTTGTGTCAAAGTGTCAGTTATTTTGTGAAGATTTGTTAAATCAGAGTGACACTGACTCCACCTCCTCTCTTTTTTTTTTTTTTTCCCTCAGACCTACCTGTACAACGACCTTTTCTTCTACAACATTAAGAAGAACTCGTGGGTGAAAGCCGACGTCCCGAACCCTCCCCCACGCCGCTGCGCTCATCAGGTAGCGTCATTTCCTCTGGAAGGAGAGTTTACTGTTTAACATGAACGGAAGGAGTCTCCAGTGTCAGGGCTCAGGGAAAGGAGTGTGTGTGTGTGTGTGTGTGTGTGTGTAGGCAGTGGTGGTGCCCCAGGCGGGGGGTCAGTTGTGGCTGTTTGGAGGTGAGTTTGCATCCCCTAATGGAGAGCAGTTCTATCACTACAAAGACCTGTGGGTTCTTCACCTCAGCACACACACCTGGGAACAGATCAAGTAAGCAACACACACACACACACACACACACACACACACTCCTTTCATCTGCTCTCACTCACCCACATGGCCCACAGCAGCAGCAGCATCCAGGCCACATGTTTTTAACTGTGACTCGTGTTGGAGACGGCGCCTCCTGCTGGTGATTAATTTGTCACTCGCAACACTTTCACCTTCTCACAAACACATTCAGCTCGTTTTCCTTCCAGCTTTCCTCTCATCACCCGACACCTTTTGGTTATTATCAGTTATTATATTTTTAATCATTCTTTTTAATAGTTTTATCTCATTTAATGTCGGCGCTTATTCATAGCTTCCTTCCACCAAACCAACATACAAACACTTTACACCTTCTACATTAACGAAGGTTAAAGGAAAAGAAAGAAAGCGCATGGTTAAAATACAGTTATGAAGATAGATAATGATATAAATAGGGGTGGGACATTAACGTGTTAATTAAGATTAATTAATTTCAAACAAATTAATTCGCTAAAGATATTAACGCGTTTTATCGCAGTTTGCATGTCAGACAACCCGGAACCGTTGTTAGTGCACCGTGTTATGGTGCGACAAATATACTGACGCACACAGTTCCAGTTACAGCAATGGAGCTTGAAAGCGTGCCGGGTCTGCTGGACGGTAAATTTATATTCTAAAAACGACCCGATGGAACTGTTGATAAAACCACAGTTTATTGCAAACTGTGCAGAAAGGAGTTTGCTTATCACAGAAGCTCGTCAACTTTACGGTACCATTTAAATGCCAAGCATGTCACCGCGATCACTGAAACAGCTGCAGCTCGAGGTAGCAGTTCTGGTCAGCAGTGCAAACTCGAAGAAATGGCTGGATTCCAGAAGAAAATGAGCAGGGCAACGTCGGAAAATTTAACGAACACGCTGGCTGAGTGGATTGCCCTGGACTGCAGACCGCTATCGGTGGTAGAAGACAAGGGTCTGCGAGATGTATTGCAGATTGCGGCGTGTGATCCAGAAGGTAACAACTAAAACGGTTAGTAAAATGGCACTGAAACTTTAGTCTCTTCAATTTTGGACAGGGACCTTTGTTTACTACTGCAAAATGAAATGCAATTTATTGTTTACGGCCATTAAATGAGCTTGAATCTAAAAATCATGTCTGTGTATTATATGAACTCTTCACATATTATTTATTTACATAAAATAAATGTTGCTTTTGGGGCAAATATGGTAGTGCAATTAATTAATTAATTACAAAGCCTGTAATTAATTAGATTTTTTTTAATTGAGTCCCACCCCTAGATATAAACTAGTGCTGTCAAAAATGTCGCGTTATTAACGCGTTAACTTGACTCAATTTTAACGGCGATAATTTTTTTATCGCGAGATTAACGCTCTGTGACATGATGTAGGTTTTTCATAAGCTTTTGAAACTGCCAGGAACTTGGAACAGAGACTTTGCTTAGAAAAACGATAGCAGCTAGACTGTAATGCCACGCCCCGCACAGCCAGAGTCCTCTGCACTCCCCCGAAGAGCCACGGTGCTCAGCTTAGGTTTCGTTTTCCCATCGGCGGCTCCAGCCCGACTTTACAGTGGCTGTGACAAGACGTGTTATGCTCTGCAATAAAAAAAAAAAAAAACATTGGTACAACCAGTGTTTGAACTATGCCGATATTTTCGGGGGGTCCCTTTTTTTCCCTTGGGGGGTGCTTGCGCTTGTCTCAGAGCGCGGATCTCCGATCGCGCGCTCACTTCGGATATGCAAATGCTTCCCGTTACACACGATTGCTATGTCAATAAACATCATTTTGCCAATATTTTAGAGACCCCCCAACATTTCCCAAATCATGTTTTCAAGGGATCTCATGTCTGTTTCAGGGGATCTCGGATCCCCCGTGTACCCCCGTAGTTCAAACGGTGAGCAAGCCCATTCACTTTTTTATGCTGATAAGAGAATTACAATGGTTTTTCATGTGACAAAAATGTGCGATTAAATTGCGATTAATCGCGAGTTAACTATGACAGTCGCGACATTAATCGCAATTAAACATTTTAATCGCTTGACAGCACTAATGTAAACTAACGATTCATGCGAATAAATGAAATAAGGAGCTCATACCAGTAAGATATCCATCTCCGAAAGTCAGTTTCTGTGCAGAATTCCCCCATCATCGACGATTTCATAAATGCTGGCATTGAAAATATTTTAACCAATCAGAAAATTCCCCCCCGATTGTTTGCGGCAACGCTCTGACGTCACTTGGGTGCAGCACATGGAAGCTCCGCGTGGCGAGTAAGACTTGAAGCGTTGGGACTGTAGGCCATTACATCAACCGCTGTTTTCACCATTTTCCTGCACTAAAGGACACTGTTGGTCTCAAATAGACCTCACTGAGCAGGGAACTCTGTCAAGAAGGCTGTTCAGTGAGCGAGAGAGAGAATAAAATGCCTAGCTGTGCAGCAGTGGGGTGCACATACAGGACTGGATCAGGTCAGCAGCGTTGCTGCACGTTCTATGGCTTTCCGCTGAAATAACAGACTTCCTCAAGGAAAGGGTGGGCTTCGTTCCTACAACGAATTCCCGCTCGTGTTCCGCACACTTTTCTGGAGACCTGTTTTATGGAGGATTTGTACGCCAAGTACGTCAGTGTGGCGGAAGGTCAGAAGACGCAGAGAAGATTGAAGCCAACATAATTTGAACATGGCAAGGGCGAGGCTTCGAAAGAACGTGCAAGTACGGTGTCAAGGATATGAAAATGAGAAAGGGAGGGCATATTAAAGAGATATTTATATTGTTTTTATCTAGTAAAAGTACATTTGTCAGTCTGCCTGTTTTATTCACGTTAGGAAGACCAAATGCACTAACTGATCGCTTGAGGCCCCGTTATCGCTCGGCACAAACCACATCACATCACATGGCCTTTTTAAAGGAGCAATTCTGATTCATTTCCATAGTATTGGACCCTTTGTATATGGGTCTGTCTCAGAAACTGGGTACTGTGGGGGTCCCCCACTAAATATACTCACAGTCAATAAACTATACGGTTTTGAATGGTGATGTTGGTTTTAATTTGAAATAAAATGATGAAAGAAATAATACAGATAAAACTAAATCTTTGATGTGAATACTCTATTCAGAATTTGGCAAAAATTCTGCAAATTTGTGGAAAAATGGCGGCTTGATCTGGGACATGATAAATGGTTGACTACATAATATTCCCTTAAAAAGGTTGCAGTCCACTGAAAAGTCTACAGTTATCACTAATTGCATTTTAAGTTGTAACTTTATCCACCTAAGGATTGGTGCACTCACAGAATAATCATAACCGTAATAAAACATCATGCAAAATATTTCATCACCATCGTAACTCCATTTTCCGCAAACCCAAAACCAATACGATCGTGTGTTTTGATCTAAACGGAAAGCCTCAGGGTCGAGGTCACGACCTCACCAAAAGTAGGAACTTAAAATCACTACGCCATATAAACATTTAGTTATAAATCTATGATTTTGTTTTTTAAAACGAAAGCTGAAAGTTAGGTATAGAATATGTTTCTTACAGAATATGTTACGATGGTAGCTGGTCTTGTATGAATTTCTGAGCTATAAAATGAGTTGTGGTCTATTTTTTACCGTAGCGTGTTATTTGTGCGCGGGGAAGGACACACATTAACAATCTGCATGTGTAGAATGGAATTTTCCACTCCAGCAGTTAGAAGTTGATCGTGCTTCCATTTGCGGTCTCTCTGTTACGCGGGTGATCTGTTCGGACGTTATCACTGAAAAGGTGAGTTTTGACAGTTTTATTTTGTTTTAGTCTTGCAGTATAAGGCAATAGAATGTTTCTTTTTCATCTTACTTTCATATTTCGTAGTGTTTGCGTATTTTTGGCCAATATTTTGCAACCATGGTCAATTTAGATCGAACTTTTGATAGAATCTACGGCCAGTCATTTTGCCCTGCCCCCGCCTCGCGCTCCGTCCGGTGCGGTAGTGATGTCCCGTTGCTCGCGCGCCGCAGCAGAGACCCGCGCGACCTTCAGCCGGTACAGTCGCTGTTCTTTTACCACCGCCGTTATTCTCATCTTTCCGGTGTGTTCTTGATTTTTCCATTGTGTCCTATTTCACCATCTCAAATACCCAAACTGTATCATATTATTCATATTTAAGTGAATAATCAATTCAGTCATCATAACTTGGCATTTTTAACCCAAGCAATCAAAAAGAGGAAATTTATTCAATATTTTCACTCATCTGTGAAGGAGGGGCTTTAATTCTTCATGATGGAGTTATTTTATATGTAAATCAATTTTACAAAAGCATTTGAATTGTAATCAAAAAAAATTTTCCACAGTGGAGGCCAGATAAAGCAAGATCTCATCTCATCTCATCTGTAGCCGCTTTATCCTGTTCTACAGGGTCGCAGGCAAGCTGGAGCCTATCCCAGCTGACTACGGGTGAAAGGCGGGGTACACCCTGGACAAGTCGCCAGGTCATCACAGGGCTGACACATAGACACAGACAACCATTCACACTCACATTCACACCTACGCTCAATTTAGAGTCACCAGTTAACCTAACCTGCATGTCTTTGGACTGTGGGGGAAACCGGAGCACCCGGAGGAAACCCACGCGGACACGGGGAGAACATGCAAACTCCACACAGAAAGGCCCTCGCCGGCCACGGGGCTCGAACCCGGACCTTCTTGCTGTGAGGCGACAGCGCTAACCACTACACCACCGTGCCGCCGATAAAGCAAGATGCTATCTTTATTCTTATTAAACATGACAAAAGAAACATTGAGTGTTGGGTAAATGCAAAATAAAAAAGTAAAATTTGTCCCAAATGAGAGACCGGTTTCTGAGACGGACCCATATTTGTTCAAAACCCCTAAAACTGAACTGATGGCAGTGATGTGTCAGCCTTCCGAGTCACTTTTTGCCATCTTGTCTGCGGAAGTTGATTACCGCTTAACGCTTTGCCCCTTCAGTACTGAAGAACGACTCTCAGCCTTGCACCCAAGTGACGTCACGCATTGCCCTTCCAACAGCCTGCATGGCGGCCGACTGGTGGCATGAGAGCAGCGATACAAAAACGCTCACAACTTTCTCATAAATGGTCAAACATGCCTGAAACTTTTCTTACAGGCTCTCAATATTACCAGCTACCAACCCGTGCATGTATTTACGTTACATTTTCCATTCCTTTAATAACACACTGATCATCGACATGATCGTTTTTTTAAAATTATGGCCCGGTTCCCCGCCCGAACTGATAATCACATCGTCAGTTTTTCTTTGGCTAATCAGACACAAGCTACACCAACACACTGCCAGAGCATTTGGGGGTCCGGTGCCTTGCTCGGGGCGCTTGAGCCAGTCCTGCTGGTTCAGGGAATCAAACCAGCGACCTTTTCATCCCAAAGCTTTTTCTCTAACCGTTAGGCCATGGCTTCCTCAATGGTTAGGTGAAAAGGAGATGAATATATGCTATGATGTAATACACCAGAGTTAAAAATCCATAAAACTGATTCTCAGGCTCTTTCACTCACTCAGGATTTTTGTCCTGTAAAAGAAAAACTGAGCAAAAGTTTATGGACATTTGAGAGCATTTTAAAGCCGTAATATGGAAAATGTGGAACATTTCACAGGTTTATTTATTCCTCTGTTGTTTATGAGAAAATGTATTCTAATGTAATTTTCCATGTGAGCTGATGTTATTTTTACATCAATTTACAAACACTTGATAAAAACATTTTGATCTGAAATTGTGCTGCATGTTTTAAAATGTTCTAAACTTCACGTCTGGGGCGAGTTATTTAATAATAATAATCTCATTCATCTCATTATCTGTAGCCGCTTTATCCTGTTCTACAGGGTCGCAGGCGAGCTGGAGCCTATCCCAGCTGACTACGGGTGAAAGGCGGGGTTCACCCTGGACAAGTCGCCAGGTCATCACAGGGCTGACACATAGACACAGACAACCATTCACACTCACATTCACACCTACGCTCAATTTAGAGTCACCAGTTAACCTAACCTGCATGTCTTTGGACTGTGGGGGAAACCGGAGCACCCGGAGGAAACCCACGCGGACACGGGGAGAACATGCAAACTCCGCACAGAAAGGCCCTCGCTGGCCACGGGGCTCGAACCCGGACCTTCTTGCTGTGAGGCGACAGTGCTAACCACTACACCACTGTGCCGCCATAATAATAATAATAATAATAATCTTGTACAAATAATTCTGAGTACTGGGCATGTAATGATTCACTCAGTTCATGATTCGATTCATGATATTTGGTTCATGATTCAATTTTCCCATAATATTAACAAAATTTTATTCCAAAAAAAGCAACATTTATTTCCCTATTCTTTATCAACTTAAATGTTCCTTTTGTTAAATAAAAAAAAAAACTTTTTCATTTTCTTAATAACCAACAATAATTATTTCCCCACTTTTGTAAAGGTTGGAGTAAATATAATCCCCTATTAACTAAAATATTCCTTTTAATAAAAATGCAAAAGTTCAGAGCAAATCACTTTTCTTAACAAACTTTTATAACAGTTTGTACTTCCTCCATTTGCTTCTCTTCTCTTTCAACAGTTTGTAGAGCTCTGATTTCTTGTTAAATCTGTTTTGGCAGCATTAGAGCTGTGTTACTTCCGACCTACAGTGAAGTCATGTGTATTCCTGCTATCGTACGTTATTCTGCCCTCTGCTGTCTAAACAATGTAATTACATCTGGAAAAATTAAGAGATTATGCAGCCTCATAATAATCACCATTAATTTTTTTTCATTGATTTAAAATAATCATAAATTTGTATTGCATCATGTGATGTCGTTACATGCCAATTAAATGCTGTTTATTTTCTAGAGGGTGGCAAAAGTGCAGGTCTTAATGATTCTGCTAGTTAGACAGCAGAATAATTTTTTTGTGTGTTAGCATAATTAAATCTGTTCAGTTCAAATAATTGTTTAGAGACGTTGCTGTAAAGCAGTAACTCTTTACTGGAGCGCTTTAATGAAACTTGTTTGTGTGCAGGAGCAGCAGTGCTATAAAAAATACTCTTCCATTTTATATTCATATATAAAATGTGTGTGTTTATGTTCATGTGGTGTGCAGGGCTCCTGGCGCCCCCTCTGGCAGAAGCGGGCATCGCATGGTGTTGTGTAAAAGGCAGCTGCTTGTGTTTGGAGGATTCCACGAAAGTGTGAGGTACAAAACACACGACAGATCGTTTTTATTTCCTCTGTAATATACCGTGCTGTATATTCTATTTATTTTAATGACTGTATATCGAACAGACTTACTCGTACAGCTCTAATACAGCATTAACGCGGCGTCACACCAAAAGAGGAAAATAAACACAACTGTGCTGCGTGTAGTTCATCAGTAACGCTGTTGTGAAGAGAATAATTTTAGAATCATGTTTAACCCTTTCATGCATAAATCCGTCCGGTGGTGGAGATGTTGATAGATGCAGATTAAATTTCTTTATCTTTGGTGAAGGAAACAAATCGAAAACACGAATCAGGGCCAGCAGACGGCTGATGTGCAGACAGAGTGACTGGGCTAAGAGATGAAGATATGAACCAGAAGCTAGAAATGTAGTCGTGACCGTAAACACTGGAGCACAGAGACAGAATGCGTGGTATTTCTTGGGTTTCAGTCACATGACTTTTCTTAATGGTTTTACTGGAAGTGAAATAGCTGGTGGTCTAAAGGCAGCCATAATGCAAACTATCGATAATTTATCAGAGTACGCTCGTAATCTTGAAGCCACTGCTGGCTTTAGATCTATTCAGAAGATTGCTCTGTGCAATGGAATCGACCCCTACAGTCTGGGAAAGAAGGATTTGTCATACGATCTCGAAAACGACCCTTCAGTCGAGTTCCCCGACATCTCGAACTATCTGGTGTTGCAGACGTCCTTCTACACCGCAAAACAGATGAAAGCGTGGAAGAGTACGGAGGCTTACAACTTTTTATATGTGGCTGAGTAAAGGACCTCAGGATCAAGTCGCTGCCCAATGAATCCTGGATTGTTTTTGCCCGTGTAAGGATGTTTTGTTTTCAGCTTTTCGTTCGCGTCTTTACAACAAAGCGCTGCAAGTTGAAGTGTAAACAAACCACAGTTGGCTTGATTCTCACTTGTGTTGGCTCTTATCTCTCAGCTAAATCATTCACAAAGATCATCAGAAACCCCTTTAAAGACCTGGATCTGAGTTAAACGAGACGGAGAAGTGATCACGGCGCATTGTAACTGTACGGCTGGGGAAGAATTTTGTCGCGACCTTCATGCATATGGACTTTGTGAGGAGGAAACCGAGAAACAGCCGGGGACTTTAGCGCGTCGTGACTTTAAAAAAAAAAAGTAACGTAAAATAACGACACATGGCAAGAAAAGTAGTTGGAAAACACTAAGGACAGAGCTGAGAGGGAAATACAAACCTTTCACTAAGTGATCACGGCAAACTCCAGCACGCTTCGACTCGGCTCCCTTCGATTTCACTGAGAGGTTCAAAAGCCACCTTTCTCCACGTCTGTTTGTGAAACCCTGTGTTCATTCACCCTTTTTTATTAGTTCATGAGGAACCCTGAAGAAACTTTTATCAGTGTCACATTCGAACAATGCAAGCGTAAGGCATTTTTTATGCGAGCAACGCACCTTCTCTGTACAAACGCTTTGTCAACTGAGCTTTGGTCGACCACCAGCTAAAGTTTTGAATAACTAATGAGGCGGATGTGACGTCACGTGAAACCCAGCAATAGACAGGAACATGACAGACAGGTGGGTGTTGTCGGCCAAGTTTGGAGGCCACTCTACGTTTCATGAGCTGGAGAGTAAGACCACTTTCAGTGCTGATGGGACAAATTTATACACACATCCTCATTCATTCATTTAACTCAGATTTGCATGAAATGAATTGATTGTATCCCTATATTGGTCATATTAAAATGTATTAAAAATTAAATCTATTATCCATGAATTAAAATAGAGAAAAGGCAAAACCGGTAGCCTGGCAAGCCAGACTAAATGTGAATATTTAGTCTGGTCTCAGTCGTAGACATTTCCGAAGGGTGTGGGTAGGAACAACACGTTGTCTTTCGAACTGTCTCTGTGCGTATAGGCCAACGCTCTGACCAATCAGCGCAACAGTGACTGTGACGTAGTCAGAGCGACAGAAAGCAGTGGGGGAGGGTAAACAAACAGCGGAGCCAGCTGGTAGATCAGACTTTTGCCATAGCCGGTCGGCAAAACAGCAAAAACGTCCTTCTTGAAAAGGAATGAGCGGAGAGCCTCTTCCTGCTCATGTTTCAACAAAAACTCCAAGTCTAATTCTTCTAAAACTGATTCCAAAGCGGAGTCAAACGCGCGCTGTTCACTAGCCGTAGCCATCTTTCCTGTTGCGCTTTCTCCAGCGTCGCGCAGCCTTGTCATCACTCCTGCAAAAGCCCGCCCAAAGAATCCAAACAAAAACCTTGCGTTGTGATTGGCGGGCACGATTTGATGCCCGGGGTGTGTTGTTGATATGGTCCGAGGCTAGACCCACTCGTAGGCAAAAATATTTTTGGCCGCTAGGCGGGTGGGTCTGGTTTACTAGGCTACAAAAGCGGTACACTGGATGTAAAAGAAAAAAAAAATTAAAAATGAATTTTAATCTTCCAATGTCCAAACTTTTTAACATTCATGTCTATAGTATGTTATTTTAGAAAATAAAAAACAATGCTATTTTAAAAAAACACTAAATCAAACGAACAAATAAAAAAACCCTAGTTTTTTAACAAATAATTTCTTTATATTGTTTTTAATTTTATCTAGAACGTTAAACATGAAGAACAACAAAGTGCTGTTTGTTTGTTTGTTTATTTGTTTGTTTGTCAAACAAGTGACCTGGAGGTGATTTTACTTCGTATATTTTACTAATGCCGCTTTTCCACTACCAACGCGGCTGAGTCGGGCTGAGCCGTGCCGTGCTGAGTCGAGCTGAGCGGGGCTGTTGGAGTTGCATTTCGACTACAACCGCGCTGAACCGTGCTGGCTGGAAGTGGGTGGACACATTGGGTGGAGTTAGCGAAAGTGGGTGGACGTCACGTGATGTCGTTAAGCAGCGCAAACAGTGACATCAGTGATCTTTTAAGCGGTAGTCTCACGACCCGGATAGTAAACAATAAACATGGAGGACATGGAGTCGTTAGTGTTGCTGGTCTTGGTGCTGTGGCTTGTTGTCACCGACAACGCCAACAGATACTGGCAAGAGCGTATAGATGAGGCGAGGCGCATAAGGCTTCAGAAATTCTCGTAATTCTTCTTCTTCCGGGTTTGCGGTGTTTACAGATCCCAGCGTGCTCGCGGGGCGTGTGTGGGCATGTGAGGACACTCCTCCTCGCCAATCAGTGCACAGAGGAGTGTCTGCTCACGCCCCCAGCCTCACTCGGCACGGGTTGGCTCGCTTCAGCCCCACTCCAAAACGGTACGAGTTTTAGGGGCTAAGCAGGGCTGAAGCGAGCCGAGTCGTGCTGTTTTTTGGTAGTCGAAACGCGAGCCGTGTCGGGCTGAAGCGAGCTGAAGTGAGCTGAAAAAGGGTAGTGGAAAAGGGCCATAAAAGTTGTATAAAAACTAGCCTTAAGTTGTTTCCATAAGTGTGAACACGAGTGATGAAAGGGTTAAAATCAGATTAACGTAACCATGAAGCTTTACAGTTAACACTTCTCCCGCTTCACCCTGAACGTAAACATTTTCAGCATCTAAAGCTTGCTTTAAAAAAATAAAAATGCCAGTGCTACAAGGCTAATGTAGCTAACAAATAATGGAAGCACGTGGCCACCATTTTAGCATCGTCATGGATTAAATTCAGCTGTAATTAAACGTTACTATAAGTCTATAATTATAATAAACCACGTTATTCTGTATGTAGTCGTAATAATAAATATATTTATTCTACCATGACACAAACTGTCCAAGCCCAACATCGACTCTCATTCATGAAGAATATTTTCACTTTAATCTCTGTGTTCTGTAGAAACAGGAAAATATTTAAAATGAAATGAAGTAATAAAGTGTGATGTGGCTGTTCCTGATGGTTTTATTCCCAGCTCCTGTAACTCTGTGTGTTAATGTGTGTTTAGGGATTATATCTACTATAACGATGTTCACTCGTTTAACCTGGACACCTTCACCTGGTCCCGACTGACCCTGTCTGGCTCCGCCCCCTCACCACGCTCCGCCTGCCAGATGACGGTCACGCCCGACGCCACCGGGATCATCATCTATGGAGGCTACTGCAAATCCGTACGTCTTTTTATGGTTTGGTTTAATACGAGGTCGTTTTTATGTAAGAAATGTTTTCAGGTAGAAACATCGTTCCACAAGTTTGTACAGCGTTCAGACGTGAGATCTTTCCCTGGCTGTAAGAGACGAGGAGGCGAGTTTATCGCTCGTAATCCTGTTCAGATTGTAAGGATAATAAATGTGATGCTGAAACATGATAGGAAACAGTGTTGGTGAGGAAAAGAATAAAACAGGAACTGAAGCAAAACGTTTCACTCTCACCAGAGAGCCAAGAAGGACGTGGATAAAGGGACCATTCACTCAGACATGTTTCTGATGAAGAAAGAGGGCAAAGAAGAGCAAGGTAACGTCTGCTCATAATCCAGATTAAAGGAGAGCAAAGTAACATCTATGCATAATCCAGATTAAAGACAAGCAAAGTAACATCCACTCATTATCCAGTAATCCAGATTAAAGGGAGCGCAAAGTAATGTCTATTCATAATTCAGATTAAAACTGAGCAAAGTAACATCCACTCATAATACAGGAATCCAGATTAAGGGAGAGGAAAGTAACATTTAGTCATAATCCAGATTAAAGACCAGCAAAGTAATGTTTGCTCATAATCCACTAATCCAGATTAAAGGAGAGCAAAGTAATGTCCATTCATAACCCAGATTAAAGACAAGCAAAGTAACATCTACTCATAATCAAAATTAAAGGCAAGCAAATTAACATCCATTCATAATCCAGATTAAAGGAGAGCAAAGTAACGTCTTCATAATCCAGATTTAAAACTGAGCAAAGTAACATTTACTCATAATCCAGATTAAGGGAGAGGAAAGTAACATTTACTCATAATCCAGATTAAAGACAAGCAAAGTAATGTTTGCTCATAATCCACTAATCTGGGGTAAAGGAGAGCAAAGTAATGTCCATTCATAACCCAGATTAAAGACAAGCAAAGTAACATCTACTCACAATCCAGATTAAAGGAGAGCAAAGTAACATTTGCTCATAATCCACTAATCCAGATTAAAGGAGAGCAAAGTAACGTCTTCATAATCCAGATTTCAAACTGAGCAAAGTAACATCCACTCATAATCCAGATTAAGGGAAAGGAAAGTAACATTTACTCATAATCCAGATTTAAGACAAGCAAAGTAATGTTTGCTCATAATCCACTAATCCGGGATAAAGGAGAGCAAAGTAATGTACATTCATAATCCAGATTAAGGGAGAGGAAAATAACATTTAGTCATAATCCAGATTAAAGACAAGCAAAGTGACATCTACTGACAATCCAGATCTTTTTGAGGATCTCAGAAATATACATTTTTAAGATATTTTATTAAAATCAAACCCTCTGTCTCTGTAAATGTCAAACTAAACCCAGTGCTGAGGAATCTGACCAACTCGGTGTTTATATAACTGTTATAAATTAAAATTACAGTAATGAGTTATAGGTTATATGAAGTATTATAACAGTTGTAACAGGAAGTTATACTGTACATTAATGCGACAGTTCTAACAGATTAACGTCGACGTTAGATGTTTATAACATGTATACATTAACAATAATAAACGTTATAACTGTTATTAATACAGATGCAGTGTTTACTGAACAGTAATTACTGATATATACTGAATACTGACAGTCTTTATAAACACTTATAGAGCGATTCAGTACTGATACATTAAATAATGATTATGTGAAATGTTTATATAAGTGCAGGTGTAAATAATGACACCTGTGTGTTCGTATGTAGAGAAGTGGGCGTGGACTCGCGTGAACCCGTCAGGTGTGAAGCCTCCTCCTCGCTCGGGTTTCTCTCTGGCCGTGGGGCCGGCGGGACGAGCGATCCTCTTCGGAGGAGTGTGTGACGAGGAAGATGAGGAGACGCTGGAGGGAGATTTCTTTAACGATCTTTACCTGTACGACATCAGCAAGAACCGCTGGTTCCCAGGACAGCTCAAGGTACGAAACGTCCTGCAGCAGTCTGCTCACAGGCCACTTCTTCAGGGGCCTTTATTATTTTATTTACTCAACACTCGGTGTGTGTGAACACAGGGGAACAGGTCGGAGAAGAAAAAGCGCCGGCGAGGGAAGAAAGCGGGAGAAGATGGAGGACAGGAGAATGAAACGAAGCAGGGGAGCAATGACGCAGAGGAACAACCGACCGAAATCGTGAAGGAGGTCGTCACCGAGGATGGAACGGTGATCACCATAAAGCAGGCAATTTCCACAGCGCAGGAGAGCGAGGAAGACGACGACGACGAAGAGGAGGATGAGCAGGGAGGAGGTGCAGCCGCTCCTGCAGTGGAGCCGTGCCCGAGGTCAAGCGCCATGGCGGCGGTAAAACACGGGAAGCTGTATTTATACGGAGGCATGTTCGAGGTGGGAGATCGCCAGTTCACTCTGAACGACCTGTACTGCCTCGACCTGCACAAGATGGAGCAGTGGGAGGTGCTGGTGGAGATGGACCCCAGTACGTTATCGATAATAGGTTTTATTGATGTTTACGTAGAGGTGCAGCGATATGTTAGAAATATATCACTATTTTCAAAGGTATTTCTCTGATGTGCACCATGATCTAGAGGCTTGCTCACTAACTGGCAGGAATACAGTTATTACATCTCTCATCTCATCTCATCTCATTATCTGTAGCCACTTTATCCTGTTCTACAGGGTCGCAGGCGAGCTGGAGCCTATCCCAGCTGACTACAGGTGAAAGGCGGGGTACACCCTGGACAAGTCGCCAGGTCATCACAGGGCTACAGTTATTACAGTTTATATTAAAATATGAATAATAAATTTGTTTATTAATAATATCACGACTTGTTTAAAAATATGTCATGACCCACTTTATCGCAATATCGTAGAATCATATCGCCCGCCTCTACATCTACACTCATATTAATTGATTTTGTGGAATATTTAAAAAAAAAAAGCATGTTTTACAGAGAGGGCGGCACGGTGGTGTAGTGGTTAGCGCTGTCGCCTCACAGCAAGAAGGTCATGGGTTCGAGCCCCGTGGCCGGCGAGGGCCTTTCTGTGCGGAGTTTGCATGTTCTCCCCGTGTCCGCGTGGGTTTCCTCCGGGTGCTCCGGTTTCCCCCACAGTCCAAAGACATGCAGGTTAGGTTAACTGGTGACTCTAAATTGAGCGTAGGTGTGAATGTGAATGGTTGTCTGTGTCTATGTGTCAGCCCTGTGATGACCTGGCGACTTGTCCAGGGTGAACCCCGCCTTTCGCCCGTAGTCAGCTGGGATAGGCTCCAGCTTGCCTGCGACCCTGTAGAACAGGATAAAGCGGCTACAGATAATGAGATGAGATGTTTTACAGAAATATTAAATGACTTGGGGGGGAGGGGGGAGTTCCATTTAAATAATCTACCCAAAATGTCTAGCGTTTGAGCGAGCACAAGCTATACTGTAACAAACGTAAAAAAAACCAAACTGTAAGTTCATGTTGTGCGCTTTAAAAAAAATAACAGCAAATGACATGCTAAGTCCCGCCCCTTCTCCACTTTAATGGACCAGTCACAATCCATTCTGCCTTGAGAAAAGGTCCTGACGATTAAAACTCCCAGAAGTACCACAACACAGCCAGCTCGCTCAGATTAATTATTGGATTCGTAATCATTTAAAATAACATCAAATCGCAAATAACTTCATATCCGCTGTACACTCCCCGGCCACTTTAATAGGAACTAGTTGTTGATTGTAAGATCCCTGTTCTTGGCTGCAGGAGTGGAACCCAGTGTGTTCTTCTGTCTGCTGTTGCATGCTGAGATGCTTTTCTGCTCATCACGGTTGTAAAGAGTGATTATATGAGTTACTATATCCTTCCAATCTGTCCATTTCCCTCTGACCCTCTCTTATCAACAAGGCGTTTGTTTTTTCCACCCACAGAACTGTCGCTCACTCACTCAGTGTTTTGTTTTTTATTTTTGGCACCATTTTGTGCAAAGACTGTTGTGTGTGAAAACCCCAGGAAGGAGATCAGCAGGTTCTGAAATACTCGAACCTTCATGCTCCATCTGACTCAAACCAACACCCATACCACAGTGAAAGAAAGAAAGTCACGCTTCACTGTGAGATCACAGTTTTTCTCATTCTGATGTTTGAACATTGTGAACATTAACTGAAGCTCTTGATTTGTATCTGTGGGATTTGATGCATGGTGCTGCTGTTGAGCGATCGGCTGATTACAGAACTGCAGACAACAAACAGCAGGTGGATGAAGGGGTGTTCCTAATAAAGTGGCCGGTGAACTGACTAGCTGTAAATTTGTACAGAATTAAAAATAGGTTCGGGTGAAAATAAAGTATGCTGTACATGAGACAAATTTTATTGAGTCATATTCCTACGGAGGAAATTAAATTAATATTCGTGATGTTCTTAAGTTAGCAAACAACGTTATCTATTAGCTGCTTAATTTTATGCTAGCATGAATATTTTGATGAACTAATTGCTTAAAACTGCTGCATGCACCAGCTCTGCCTGTCAATAATTAATGAGTACTCATATTTATATATATGAGGGTTCGTCAAAAAGTTCGAAGACACATGAAAAAATCTTTATTTATGAAAATAACAAAGCTATTTCTCTACATATCCTCCATTTAAGTCTAAACACTTCTGCAAGTGATGTTTCCATCGGAGAATTCCTTCTTTGTATTCCTTTTTTGAATTCTTTTTAATTCCTTTTGAAATTATAACATCTGTCTTAGAACTTTTTGACTTGTGCTCGTGTGTGTGCGCGTATGCGTGATACACACACACACAATAAATAAATAAATAAATAAATATATATATATATATATATATATATATATATATATATATATATATATATATGTATGTATGTAAAGTGTATGTAAAACTCATTGTGTCAAAGAATGTTAATTTTCTTCAGTATTTGATTCTGTGAGGAGAAAATCTATAAAAACATATTCAGATGATTTCCTGCTGTCATTACAGAAACTCAAGAGTGGTTAGAAGAGTCGGAGTCAGAAGACGAGGAGGAGGAAGAGGAGGGTAAAGTGGGTGAGGACGAGGATGAAGAGTCTGAGGAGGAGAGTGATGATGATGAAGGTGGTAAGAGTTATGAACTGTTCTCTAATTTTGACTGGAAAAAAAACAAACTATAAGAGGACAAGATCTCCTGTTCTTTATAAGTTTCTTAGCTTAATTCTCATAATACAGTTTTCTTGACAAGCATTATTTGCAGCAGTTGTAGCCTCGTTAGTCAGTATTAACAAGCAACGTACATGAACCGCAGCATTGAAAACACCAGAAGTAATGCGTAATTAATTCATGCTTATATTAATTGATTGAACACTAGATAAAGCAAACAGTACATTAAAAAATATATATAAACAACCAAACACTGCAATTCATAAGTAACAATGAATGGAGGGTGCCAATATTTACTTATTGGGTGAACAAATTTAGTAACACAGTGCCATTTTAATTAATGGACTATTGATTGATTAACATTAGTTTATTAACCTCCTGGTTTTGTGGAGTATTTTTTATTTCCAAAAGCAAACCAGATGAAGGGAAAAGCAGACGAGCAGCTTGCAGACTTCCACAGACTCTGTCCAGCAGGTGGCGATAATGAGCCTCATGAATGAATTTGAAGAAAACTCAATTTTTTTGCCCAGTGTAACATAATAAACAGTTTAGCAACAGATTGTGCTTCTCCTGAGTTGCTAATTTTGTTTTTTAATCAGTGTGTAAAGAAATCGGTGCACAGAGTTCGATTGTTTCACACGTTAAAGGTGACAGCAAAGCTATGTGTTTGTAAAGGTTTGTTTTACATCTCGGAAAAGTAGCGCGTTTTACGTAGCATTAATTCCGAGCATGGAATTAAAAAAAGATTTTAGAGCATGAAGTGTCGTGTCCCGCTGCAAGTTGAGCCATTTTAAACAGAGATTTTAGAGCGCGCAGCCACACACTATTAATAGGCAGTGCGTAATTTTATATATTAAGGCTTTCATTTGACTCACTCTCGTACATTTCTACTAAGTTTATAAATCAACCCGTGTCCGAAATCGCTCCCTACTCACTATATAGGGCGCTGTATAGCGAAGACGCCTTTTTGTAGTGGTGTCCGAAACCTTAGTGAGGATTATTTACACCCTATATAGTGCACTCAAAGTATCCCACAATGCATCACGAAAAATAGCGTACAACCGATGGGCACTAACCAAAGCAATATATCCCATCATGCATTGCAGTCGCGCTGAAAGAAATCAAATTAAGTCTCAAATGTGATTTAATAAAAGGCAGCGGCAAAGAAGGAAGTATTCAGCCTTGATTTAAAAGAACTGAAAGCTGCAGGTACTTTGTATTGATTAATCTGGGAAATGCGCTCAGTATCTCACCTCATTATCTGTAGCCGCTTTATCCTTCTACAGGGTCGCAGGCGAGCTGGAGCCTATCCCAGCTGACTACGGGTGAAAGGCGGGGTTCACCCTGGACAAGTCGCCAGGTCATCACAGGGCTGACACATAGACACAGACAACCATTCACACTCACATTCACACCTACGCTCAATTTAGAGTCACCAGTTAACCTAACCTGCATGTCTTTGGACTGTGGGGGAAACCGGAGCACCCGGAGGAAACCCACGCGGACACGGGGAGAACATGCAAACTCCACACAGAAAGGCCCTCGCCGGCCCCGGGGCTCGAACCCAGACCTTCTTGCTGTGAGGCGACAGCGCTAACCACTACACCACCGTGCCGCCCTGCGCTCAGTATAATATGGATTTATCACAAACACACACGCATGTATTTATTATTTTGAAACCCACCAGCCGACTGATCTGGCACGTTTTAATCGTGCAACAGTAATGATGTAAATACCAGCACGACGGACTAGTGTCCGAAAGAGTTTTTTCATTTTACCAATGAGCTCACTGTATAGTCCTCTATATAGTAATTCCCTATATAGGGAGTAGGGAAGAGTGAACAAGTGAGGGATTTCGGGCACAGGGAGGGTCTGGAAACTGTGAGTAAATTGTTTTGCACTTAAATTACCATTTGATCTCAACCTAGTCTCTCCTTGTCAGACTGTAAACTGTCATATTTGCACTGTAAATGCCACAAGACTGTCATATTGCACTATCATATCAAGTCAGTTCATCTGTTCTTAGACATCCACTTTCTTGTCATTTTAAGTACTGTAAACTGTCATTTGCACTATTAATCTCATAGCTATCTGTAAACTGTCTTATTGCACTATCATCAAGTCAGATCTTTTTTGTTTTGTTTTTTTGGGTTGCCTGCATACTGAAAATAGGCGTCTGTACATGCCAATGCTACCTCTATCACTTGATGCAGCTAGTCACTTTATTCTCAACCCTGTTACTGTTATGCACCTGTGTTCCTTCAGGGACTTGCACAAGTTTATGTATAGTTTAGGTATAGTTGTCAGTAGTTTTTTTTTTTTTTTTTTAGTAGTAGTTTTATATTAGTTTCATTGTACATATTTTCCTATGTCTATTTTAGTATTTATGTGTGCACTGTATGGTGAAGCTTTAAATCTCATTGTACTTGTATAATGACAATAAAGGCTTTCTATTCTATTCTAAATATCCACTAGAGAGTCCTCAGAATGCAGTTAAACAGCCACAGGAATGAAAAGTGTGATCTGTAACACTTATGTCCCCACGTGTGTTGCAGAGGATGAACATCCCCCGGTAAAGCCCAACGAGAGCGTGAGCGAGTATCAGAGCCGGACCGAGGCGTACTGGCAGCGACTGGCTCGCACCAACATGGGCCCTGACGCCAAGGACAAGAAAGTCAACAAAGTGGGACTCGCCATGGCCAAAGTGTTCTTTGACGATCAGGCATAACGGAGAGTGTTTATAGTGTGTGTGTGTGTGTGTGTGTGTGTGTGTACAGTTATAAATGTGTGATTGAGTTTCAACAACAGTTTTTTTTTTTTTTTATTCTCTTTGACATGCATGAGGATTTCTGCTCAATAAAACATCTTTATTCTCGTCTTGCCTCTTTTTTTTTTTCACTTCCTGTTTCATGATTTCACACGGGACAGTACAATTTTCTGTGTAAAATCTTTAGTTTGTTATAAAGCAAATGCACCAGCGGTTTAACCTGAAACAAAAATACACTAAAAGTCTCTGTAAAAGCAGATTTGAATAGTTGTAGGCTAACTCAAGCTAGCTGAACTATTTTACACCTAGCTATGTTCTCACATTGCTGAATTTAGCGAGCTGTATTAACTATAGTTGTTTTAGCAGAAGCTTGCTAGTTTAATTTTGTGGCACATAAAAAAAAAAAAACGCTAAAGTTTAGTGAACAACTATATATTTGACAAAGCCATTACGATCCAAGAACATGCCAGATAGTATTATTTTCCATTATGCTAGCTGCTGCTATCATCAGATATTTTTCAACATTTTAACAAAACTGAGAGACAATAACACGCAACAGTTAAAATAAGGACAGTTTTAGGAAGGAAAGCTTGAAGCTAAGTGAATTTTTATGGTTATATCAAGCTAGCAGAAGCATTTATAATCATATTTTGTTCAGCTAGCTACTCCTTGCTTGCTAAATCTTGCTACACTCTAGTAGCTTTAGCACAAACTAGCTACTGTAGCTCTTGTAGCTACTGAAACTTCAAACTGCTCAGTTAATTTCTTCAAACAGGCAGAAAAGTTCAAATTTCACTGAATAACCTGACAAGTTTTAATGAACAGTGCTGAGAAAATAAAATTTAACCGTTAAAATGAGGAGAGTTTGATGGAGCAAAGCTATTTGGACAGTTGTGTCGTAGCTAGCTAGAGTTAAAAATTAAAGTAGGCTAATATGCTAGCTGCCGATATTAGCACACCAGATCCCAGATACATTTTTGACAACTACATGTGATTATGTTTAAAATCCTTATGTTTTAGTTCTCACTTAGCTGAAATTAGCTAAATTCACCAGAATGGCTTCAAGACAAATTAGCTAGTTTAATTATTGTTGGCTGGTTCCCACTCAAACTTCTTACAGCATCTTTCTCAGTTAATTCTTCCTTTAAACAGTGAGATTATGTATATCTGATAAAGAAATTACCATTATAAACATGCTAGCTAGTGTTAAATATGGTGCGATGCTTATGCTAGATGCTTATGTTACAACACCAGATCTTTCCCCCACATTGTGGCCATGACAAAGTATGTTTAATAGATCACTATGACAAATTATATAACAGTTTAAAGGAGATAATGAAGAAAATCTAGTTGCATTAGACTTAATAGGGACATCATTGACTATTAGCTAGCTAACTAGTAATCTAACATGCAGTAGCTGCATGATGCTGTATAACTAACATTGATAGTTTTATTCTTCTTCATAATCCTCGTCATGTTTTGTACACCTAGTTAGTATTTACTGAACTGAATTTAGCTAGCTAGCTGGATACACTATAGTGGCTTTAGCACAAACCTCCTAGCATGTTAGCTTTGTGGCTGTGACCAGTGCACACTTCTGATGCACTTTCTGTTTTGAACATATTTTTAAAAAGTGTCAAAATTTAGTGGACAACTGTGTATCTTTGGTGAAGAAATTACCATCCGAAACATGCTAGCTAAAGTTAAACTTAGAATACAGTGGTGCTTGAAATGTGAACCCTTTAGAATTTTCTATATTTCTGCATAAATATGACCTAAAACATCATCAGATTTTCACACAAGTCCTAAAAGTAGATAAAGAGAACCCAGTTAAACAAATGGGACAAAAATATTATACTTGGTCATTTATTTATTGAGGAAAATGATCCAATATGGGGCGGCACGGTGGTGTAGTGGTTAGCGCTGTCGCCTCACAGCAAGAAGGTCCTGGGTTCGAGCCCCGGGGCCGGCGAGGGCCCTTCTGTGTGGAGTTTGCATGTTCTCCCCGTGTCCACGTGGGTTTCCTCCGGGTGCTCCGGTTTCCCCCACAGTCCAAAGACATGCAGGTTAGGTTAACTGGTGACTCTAAATTGAGCGTAGGTGTGAATGTGAGTGTGAATGGTTGTCTGTGTCTATGTGTCAGCCCTGTGATGACCTGGCGACTTGTCCAGGGTGTACCCCGCCTTTCACCCGTAGTCAACTGGGATAGGCTCCAGCTTGCCTGCGACCCTGTAGAAGGATAAAGCGGCTAGAGATAATGAGATGAGATGATCCAATATTACATATCTGTGAGTGGCAAAAGTATGTGAACCTCAAGGATTAGCAGTTAATTTGAAGGTGAAATTAGAGTCAGGTGTTTTCAATCAGTGGGATGACAATCAGGTGTGAGTGGGCACCCTGTTTTATTTAAAGAACAGGGATCTATCAAAGTCTGATCTTCACAACACATGTTTGTGGAAGTGTATCATGGCACGAACAAAGGAGATTTCTGAGGACCTCTGAAAAAGCGTTGTTGATGCTCATCAGGCTGGAAAAGGTTACAAAACCATCTCTAAAGAGTTTGGACTCCACCAATCCACAGTCAGACAGATTGTGTACAAATGGAGGAAATTCAAGACCATTGTTACCCTCCCCAGGAGTGGGAGACCAACAAAGATCACTCCAAGAGCAAGGCGTGTAAAAGTCAGTGAGGTCACAAAGGACCCCAGGGTAACTTCTAAGCAACTGAAGGCCTCTCTCACATTGGCTAATGTTAATGTTCATGAGTACACCATGAGGAGAACACTGAACAACAATGGTGTGCATGGCAGGGTTGCAAGGAGAAAGCCACTGCTCTCCAAAAAGAACATTGCTGCTCGTCTGCAGTTTGCTAAAGATCACGTGGACAAGCCAGAAGGTTATTGGAAAAATGTTTTGTGGACGGATGAGACTAAAATAAAACTTTGTGGTTTAAATGAAAAGCATTATGTTTGGAGAAAGGAAAACACTGCATTCCAGCATAAGAACCTTATCCCATGTGTGAAACATGGTGGTGGTAGTATCATGGTTTGGGCCTGTTTTGCTGCATCTGGGCCAGGACGGCTTGGCATCATTGATGGAACAATGAATTCTGAATTATACTAGCAAATTCTAAAGGAAAATGTCAGGACATCTGTCCATGAACTGAATCTCAAGAGAAGGTGGGTCATGCAGCAAGACAACGACCCTAAGCACACAAGTCGTTCTACCAAAGAATGGTTAAAGAAGAATAAAGTGAATGTTTTGGAATGGCCAAGTCAAAGTCCTGACCTTTATCCAATGGAAATGTTGTGGAAGGACCTGAAGCAAGCAGTTCATGTGAGGAAACCCACCAACATCCCAGAGTTGAAGCTGTTCTGTACGGAGGAACGGGCTAAAATTCCTCCAAGCCGGTGTGCAGGACTGATCAACAGTTACCGCAAACGTTTAGTTGCAGTTATTGCTGCACAAGGGGGTCACACCAGATACTGAAAGCAAAGGGTCACATACTTTTGCCACCCACAGATATGTAATATTGGATAATTTTCCTTAGGACTTGTGTGAAAATCTGATGATGTTTTAGGTCATATTTATGCAGAAATATAGAAAATTCTAAAGGGTTCACAAACTTTCAAGCACCACTGTAGGTCATATGCTAGCTGCTGATATTAGCACACCAGATAGCAGATTTCCCCAACATTAAATGTCATAAGTTTAACAATAAACAGATCTGACAGAAAATAAAATTCAACAGTTATGAATTAACTAGGAAAAAAAAACTAGAAGTTTTAGACTGCCCACTGAATAGTAGTCACTAGCAGACCCTGATACATGTTTACTAGATTAGAGTTTCAGTCTTAAAGAAGTGAAAAATGATGTTTACTTAAGCTGAGGAAGGAGGCTAAAGAATGTATTTTACAAGAAACGTTGTAAAGCTGTCTATTGTGATGAGCTTTTCAAAATATGAAATTTGACGGCTGTGGTGGGATAGCACTGGCACCCTTGGCTTTTTTTGAGGTGCTAATATATTGAGTATACATAAGCCTTCATTGCTCTATATAGGATATCACATGGTTTCGCAAAAATCTTCAAGTGGTGACTATATTCACGAGTGACCGAAGTGAACGAGTGAAAATATTTTCAACATGAGAAGATAAACTTCATATCTTCACATCACCATGTAATCTCATCTCATTATCTGTAGCCGCTTTATCCTGTTCTACAGGGTCGCAGGCGAGCTGGATCCTATCCCAGCTGACTACGGGCGAAAGGCGGGGTTCACCCTGGACAAGTCGCCAGGTCATCACAGGGCTGTCACATACACACAGACAACCATTCACACTCACATTCACACCTACGCTCAATTTAGAGTCACCAGTTAACCTAACCTGTATGTCTTTGGACTGTGGGGGAAACCGGAGCACCCGGAGGAAACCCACGCGGACACGGGACGAACATGCAAACTCCATCACCATGTAATGTTCTTTATATTTTATGGACACATCCACGAAAAAAATGCAAGTTTATCAAAAGAATTTTAATGTTGAACCAGTTCGCCATTTTGACAACGCACATCTAGTCAGCTAGAAAACACTGGGAGTGATGTCATCGGAGTGAAATATCAGGAATTACTGGACATACAGGAGACTTTTTCCATGGAATAAAAACGTGTTCTATTCCCTTCTAGCGGGTTTCATTCATTTGGTTTGATAGCATGCAATATTGTTAGCATATCGCTTATCCTACGTGTATTACGTCACTCTACCCAATGGAAAATGAGCATTGAATATGGTTTACAATATTGCATGGTTGTCAAGACAACATGGCGTCACACGTCGGAAACGTAAAACTTCCGCGTTAGCGACTGTGACAACATGGCTGCCAAGTTTGCTTCATTAAATACGGAAGATTTTGAGAGAATTTTGAAAGAGAAAGATGCGTTGAACATCTGAAAGGAATGTGTATGTATAATAATAATAATAATATTGTTGGCTGGCTTTTTTTTCATTGTCTATCAGATATATTCCATTCAGCTGCTCATCTTCGACTTGTTCAGTATCATGCTAGCTGAATGGAATATATCTGATAGACCACTCAACACCAGCCAACATTATTTAAATATGTCATTCAGAGCCGCGATGTATTTCATCTGAAAAATGTGAGTTTTTCAACACGAGAAGATAAACGTCATATCTTCAAGCCAGTGTGTGAGTTTCTTTTTATTATATCAGCGCATTCACAAACAAAAAGTCCCCAAATTTATCAAAATAATTCATTGATTTCCTCACGAGTGACATATAGAGATTTATGTCGCGGTTTTGGTTCTCCATGTCCCAGATGAAAAATACAAGTGGCGTATTTCCCCAAAACACTCATGTCCATATTATATATAACAAATATAAGATGAAATCTCTTTCTAAACCTTATTACTTCCATCAGGATTTAGCCAATTTCAAGCATTTATTTCTAAAAAGAAGCAAAATTTTCTGTAAATCAAATATTTTGAACTTGAAATTACTAAATTGTATCAAAATAGGTTTAATAATCATTCAGTCATTATGTCACAGTGAGAAGGATTCAATATAAAGTTTTTTACTGTATTCAAGATTTTTTAAAATCTTGATAAGATATTTTTCAATATTAATGAAAAACACTATGCACTTTTTCTTTAGTCAGCTAATTTGTGCTAGCTAGCATATTTTAGGTTGTAGTTTCTTTGTTGTTGTTGTTTTTAGTGTTCTACTAAACTCTGGTGCATTTCGCTACCAGAATGTGGTTTGTGTCCCAACACTGTTCTGTTCATGTCTGTCTGATTATTCTGATCCTTAGCCTCGCAGTACCTTTCTTGAGATCTGATCTTTATTTTTTTGCATGCAGTGTCGAAAACTAAACCTATAGAGACGAGCCGTGGGTGTGAGCTGTTAAGTTTAGATCAGCACACAGATTAATGTCGAGACCAGCAGTAGAGCTGCACAATCTCTGCTAGAAATCACAGCTTCTCCAAACCAAACAGCCTGACCTATTTCTTCATCCGGCTGAGCAGAACGAGGGACGGAGAAGGCCTGATTAATAATAAATGCAGTGCTGAGAGATGGATGAGGTTACTATGATGCAGCCGAACCGAGCCGAGTCGGCTGCTCCCCCTACTCTAATCTCTCATCATGCTCTGAGACGCATTTTTATTTCATAACGCTTCTTAAAAAAAGACTCTGTTTATATTTACACCTCAAAAAGTGACTATTTTTGTAGCTCTGACGTCCTGTGGCACATGAAGCGGCAGTCGTCAGAGAAACGTCAGAGGAGGTGTGCGTGTGCGTGTGCATGTGTGTTAAAGAGAATTTGAGCCCTGCATGTTTTCAGACGTTATTTTACCATTTTTTAAGGACACTTTTTTCAGCTAGTATTTTTAATGACATTTCTACCGTAATTACTGGAGTAGCACACCTGCTACAAAATCAATAACGTGCATGCATAAGTATTCAACATCCACCAAAACTCAAGATGAAGCCAGCCACTAAAACTCAGCTCTCAGATAAACGTGGGATTAGTCAAAGAAGCAACCAAGAAAAGAAGGATAACGGTAAACGTGACGCTACCACCACCATGCTTCGCTGGGGCCTGGTGTTTTCAGGGGTATTTGTGGATTTGTGTCTGGACCCTTGACTGTACAAGGAACACACTATATAGAATTAGACTGCACATGGCCTCTGAGACTGTCAATCAAGGTGAAGGAGGTGTGGCCTCTGTATCTGTCAGTCTTAGTGAAAGGGGCATGGCCCATTGTATTTGTCAGTCCAAGTGAAGGAGGCATGGCCTCTGTATCTATCAGTCAAGGTGAAGGAGGTGTGGCCTCTGTCCCTGTCAGTCTCAGTGAAGGGGGCATGGTCTCTGTATCTGTCAGTCTCAGTGAAGGAGGCAAGACCCATTGTATCTGTGAGTCAAAGTGAAGGAGGTGTGGCCATTGAATCTGTCCATCAACATGCAGGAGGTGTGGCTATTGTATCTGTCAGTCCAAGTGAAGGAGGCATGGCCTTGTGAAGGGGGTGTGGTCTCTGTATCTGTCAGTCTCAGTGAAGGAGGCATGACCCATTGTATCTGTCAGTCAAAGTGAAGGAGGTGTGGCCATTGTATCTGTCCATCAACATGCAGGAGGTGTGGCTATTGTATCTGTCAGTCCAAGAGAAGGAGGTGTGACCATTGAATCTGTCAGTCAAAGTAAAGGAGGTGTGGCTTCTAACCGTCAGAGTGAAGGTGTGGCCACTGTATCTGTCAGTCCCAGTTAAGGAGGCATGACCTCTGTATCTGTCAGTCCAAGTGAAGGAGGCATGGCCTTGTGAAGGGGGTGTGGTCTCTGTATCTCTCAGTCTCAGTGAAGGAGGCATGACCCATTGTATCTGTCAGTCAAAGTGAAGGAGGTGTGGCCATTGTATCTGTCCATCAACATGCAGGAGGTGTGGCTATTGTATCTGTGAGTCCAAGAGAAGGAGGTGTGGCCATTGAATCTGTCAGTCAAAGTAAAGGAGGTGTGGCTTCTGTGTCTGTCAGAGTGAAAGTGTGGCCATTGTATCAGTCAGTCCCAGTTAAAGAGGCGTGGCCTCTCTGTCTGTCAGTCACAGTGAAGGTGTGGCATTTGTATCTGTCAGTCGCAATGAAGGAGGTGTGGCCTCTGTGTCTGTCACTCAAAGTAAAGGAGGCGTGGCTTCTGAGTGATCAGCCATGTCTGGTTTTTGAAGTTTAGTTTGTTGTATTGTTGCTATGTGGCTGAACATGAACTAAACTGCACTGTGTATTTAAACGTTGGAAGGTCACGCAGGTGGCCGTGTTGGATAACGAGAGTCATATTTTTCTTTACAGCAGTTCAGTTTCCCCTCCACATCTTAGGCCCCGCCTCCCACAGTCTGAATGTAGAATTGGAGGCGGAAACAGGATGTGATGTCGATGATGATGATGATGTCGATGATGTCTGAGGGTCCTCAGACAGAGTGTTTTGGTAAACTGGGATGTATGGATGCTGTCAGTCCCCACTCGCTTGCTCACTCGAGTTTGTTGACGGTGTAGTGGCTGCTGCTTTATGTCCCGGGGCCCCTCATGCCTGTGTTACCTTCTGGCTCTCCCCTTTTAGTTATGCTGTCATAGTTAGCTTTGCCGGAGTCCCTGCTTGTACTCAGTGCAAAATATATACTGTTTCTACTTATCAGGTGACACTGGGCGTACCTAACAACCTGTCTCCCCCCCCCCCCCCCCCCATCTGTTCCTCTGAGTTACATATCAATCCTGAGATCGAGATGCTGAACCTCTTCTGCTCTTCAGACCTGCCTGATCCATCCTGATGCCCTACGTCTGGCTGGAGTCTCATCGCATCGCTCCTGTGGAGGACGGCCCCATGTGGACAATGGAAAGCCACACTTGGAAGACGCTCTGGACTCTTACAGTAATGCTTTTATGGCTGAGGACTACAGTTGGCTTGCTAACTTTAGGACTGCAGTTGTCATGAACAGTTTTGAACTCAAGTTTCCATCAATGAAGAGTTTATAACATCAACGAAACTGACTTCATGTTAAAACTGTTAATGTTATAGTCATGTTGTCTGTTATCACCCAGATGAGGATGGGTTCCCTTTTAAGTCTGGTTCCTCTCGAGGTTTCTTCCTCATGTCATCTGAGGGAGTTTTTCCTTGCCACCGTCGCCACAGGCTTGCTCATTGGGGATAGATTAGGGATAAAATTAACTCATGTTTAAAGTCGTTCAAATTCTGTAAAGCTGCTTTGCGACAATGTTTATTGTTAAAAGCGTTATACAGATAAACTTGACGTCGATGATGATGATGATGTCAATGATGATGATGATGATGATGTGCTTCTCTGCGCTTCAGTGTGTAAATGTGGACTTCATGATAATTTACACAACCTGCTGATGAAGTACAGACAGGAAGTTCTCAGGTTGACTCCAAGTTTTCTTAAAGCTGGTTTTTAGTTTTCATTCATCTATCTATCTATCTATCTATCTATCTATCTATCTATCTATCTATCTAGCTAGCTAGCTAGCTAGCTAGCTATTTTTACAAAGTACTTGGACCTTTTCAGTCTCTTCCTTTGGCAGACGTGTTACACTGATGATGATTTTACCAGCTGTAGAATAAAGTTATTTTAAAATGATATTTCTATTTTTAAATGTTTGACCAGCTGTGAACGGATCACCACACACACACACACACACACACATCAGAAACACTCCCTCCTTTAAACAGACTGATTTTTGTCCAATAAAACTCCTCACACAGTGACTAAGATCTTAACTGCAGCATTATTTAACCTTCATAATCACGTTAAATATGTTACTCTGAATTTCTTCAGCTTTTCCTCACATATTCCTGTCTTCCTACTTATTTTTCTTTTCCTAATTTGTTTATGCATAAAATGTGTAAAAATATGTAAAATATTTCAACTGAAAAAACATTCTGAATAAAAATCAATGCAAATATAAAAGTTAAAATAAGCAAAATGTAGATTTAGAATAAATGTAGCTAAACATATGCTAATATTCATGTATATATGTATGTGTATGCTAGTTGTTATACTGAATGGGATTTTAATGAGCTAAAATGTATTTTTGATATTATTGTTGTATAAAAAGCAATCTCAAAAATATCCTGATGTCCAGCATCAAGTCATGGCATTCATTTCATATGACACTTTTTTTAATTAATTAATTAATTAATTAATTTTCAGTTGTAAGTTAAAAAAAAGGAACAGGAAGTGCATGACTTTTGCATGCTGTAACATGACAGATTTTATGATGCAAGAACGTTTCCTTCTCTCACTAATAACACAAAGATTTTCCCACAAAGATCTTTCGGCTTCGTGTTTCTTAAAAGAACATGGAAACAAATTCTGCATTAATTTATTCCTAAAAAATTCAATCATTAACCATTTACCTGGACGAAGTTACATTTCACGATGTATAAAGGTTTATAATGTTTTATTTTTCATTTGAATTTCAGCTTTGCTTTAGTGGTTTTATTCATTTTTATGTTTATATTTCATACAAAAAACTTTCATGACTATTTTAATCATTAATGATGATTAATTCATTCGAATCAGCAGGAACAGTAAGAAATGACCAAAATTTAAGATACACCGTAAACAAACAAACAAACAAACAAACAAACAAACAAACAAATATACATTTTCATTTTATTTTATTTCTGTTATTTCTGAAGGTAGACATTCTCGTTTCCTTTAGCTTTAGATTTTTTTTAGTGTAAGTACTTTTTTTTTAATTAAGAGCTTTTAATTTATTACTTCCTGCAAAGTTTCATGATTTTATTTCATTTGTTGGATTAGTTTATTGCACTTTATTTATAGCTTTAATTTTATAAGAACAGAAATTTACTTTCCAAGAGTTTCTGGGGGAAAAACAACAACAACAACAACAAAAAGTTTTTTTTTTTAATTTAATTGTAGTACTATTTCTTTAGTTCCTGAACTGTTTTATAGCTTTAGTGTGACAGTTCTGCGTACCGGGTTCCACTGAGTTGCAGTTTTAAAATGTAGTTTTAGAGTTTTTGTTTTTTTAAATTTTTATTTTAAAGTTGAGTTAAAATTTTACAACCTTCATGGTTTCTGGGTCAAAAAAGAAAAATATACCTCGAAAATGAACTAACTAACTAACTAACTAACTAACTAACTAACTAACTAACTAACTAACTAACTAACTATTCAATCAACAAATCAATCAGTTAATTACTCAATCAATTCCTTAATTTGTACGATGACTCCTACTAATAATAATTCCAGTAGTTTAAAAAATAAAACGATGTATTCAGCCTTGCACCGTTTTCACTCGGCTGTAGTCTTCACTCGCAGCATCTCTGACTACATCAGAGTAAAGTTACGATCATTTCATCAACGTTTAATAAAAGAAGGCAGGGATAAAATGAGAACCCGCTTTTTTTAATGACCACAGAAACAAGCGCTTACTTTCAAACACTTTCATTATGTTCTTCACAGAACTCAAAAAAACCAACAAACTCCCAGGAAAAGAAAAGAACAGAATCAGAGAAAGAGAGTAAAAGAAGTGGGCATGCTCGGGCATGCGATGGCCGACCACAGGGTCGTGTTGCGTCCGTCTGGGCAGGATGGAGGTTACAGAGGAGATTTCAGCCACCGCATGCTTCGTTTTCATCTCCGAACATCTCCCCCACACACAGCATATGGAGTGTGAACACCAGGCCATCCAAGTATAATATTCATACCAGATCATGTGACCAGTAACCTGCATTCAGTGCTGTTTGTAACACACTCTCGTCTCGTCTCGTCTCGTCTCGTCTCGTCGACTTCCGGTTAAGATTTCAAAGTGTGTAGAAACATTTTAAACATGGACTTTGTTAACGAATGTTGCTGAAACAAGTTCTTTGGAAATTTATCATATATCATACAGCTAGCATGCTAACGCGGTTACAGTTCATCATCTTTAATGCACCTCATGGCTGTCATATTCATAAAATAAAACAAAAGTATTTAAAAAAATTGGTTTTTGATAAACTTCAGCAAGCTTTTATCTTGCCATACTTTGATTTTTTAAAAATAATCTTGCTAGCATTATGGCGGGGCAGGGGAGGGGTGGTAGAGGATGGTGTCAGGTAATTGTAAAAAGTGAGCTCGCTAATACACTGACTAGCATTACATTATTTATATCCTGTACATGACTCCTTAATTAACGAGCTAGTTTCATAGTTAGTTCGGTCGTATAGCTAGTCTTAGCTACCAAAATGACTTTTTACTCTTAATTATTTTTGAAAACGTTGAACAGTGTTCAGTAAAACATTGTAACATGGGCACGTGAGGCCGGGTCGGTTAGTTAGCGCAACATCCCAACCTGAACGAGGTGTTGCTTCGCTGAAAAAGGAAATTGTGATCTCAGTGTTGTCAGGATGAAGTGGGTTTGACAGCATGCCGTTCCGGTGGTTTATTCCGCGTCACACTGTATGAGCTGAATTCTATAAGAAACTGTGTGATAATATCGCGTGTTCTTCGTGTCTGATTATACGATGGTCCTCGAAAGATAGACCTGTGGTGGAGGAAAATTACAATCTTATGTCAAATAATACCACAAATATTATTCAGTGAGCTTGAGGTAAGAAGGATTTTTTTTCTGTACATTACAGGATTAATATAGTTAAAGAAAACTAAAACTAGCAGTGGAAAAAATAATTTAAATGAAAGCAAAAAAACCCTGATAACTAAATAAAAACTACAGTAAACAATGCAACACAAACTCAACTGAAACAGAATTGCAGATAAAATCAGCTTCATTTTCATTTCATTTCCTCCTCGAGGCAGAAACGCACTACATCCAGAAGGTGGCAGTAATGTAACACCGGCTGCTTTAAAACGCCAAAGAAGAAGAATATGCTCGTTGAGTCATACCTGAAAAACTAAAACACTGGAAAAAAAAACTAAAACTGAATTGAAATTAAAGGAGAACTGAAGGCAATTTTTTTATTATAAAAATTCTATTTATCTCATTTTATTAAATATCGGAATGCATTTTTGATCGCTATTTTGTCGCTGCTATAGCAAGTTATGAGTGTTTGAAATATGCTCTGTAATGTATCAGTCCATATGTCAAAGCAATGGCCGTAAACAAGATACGTTGAGACCTGTGCGAGACATTGTAGGACGGAAGTAAAACGTACAGCGCAAATCAAAGTCACCGACATCTGCCAACGCTGTCAAAAGACGCGCACGCCCTCTTTCGAATACTGACGTAATCAAGCTGGAAGTTTTGTTTGTTTTGATAGCGATCAGGAAAGTTTGAAAAAAGTCGGCAGTAATCGTAATTTAAACTCGTTTTTGTGCAATACTTCGTTTGGAAAACAGTTTTCAAAATGGCGGCACTGACACCTGGCTGACACTTCACGTTTCGAAGTCTCGCACAAGTCTCGTGAAGATCGCGCGGATAAGCGACGCCTGCCGTGGACCAAACAAACTAAATTCAACACGGCTAAAAACCGAACAGGCCGATAAGTATAATATTTAATTGCAATTAGTTGCCAATACGAATCATGATATAAGCCGAAAATGTAATTGAATAACACGTTAACTAAGAAATAAAGCAAGTTTAAAAATGACTTCAGTTCTCCTTTAAAAAAAACAGACTAAGATGAAATAAAAACAAAAACTAATGAAAAATTCAAATCTGTAATAATTTCGTTTACATTTCTCTCTGGACGCTACAGTATTTCTAGCCGTCCTCCTATTGGTGGATTTTAGCTGAGCGTCGTAGCTGTGCTCACACTCTGAAAGTTTAATCGGAAATTTCTCACAATCTTTGTCGTTGGTTGCAGAACAAATCAATCGGCCGAAGAATTCTTTAATGATGTGCAATTTCTAAAATAAGTCGCGTAAACGACGTCTATGCTGATATTTATTCGATCCCTAACGGAAATTGCACTTATTTTATTTATATTTTTCCCTCTGTTTATTTAAACAATCAATTACAAACTGACGGAAATTGTACTTAAGTAAAGAATAAATAATAATGTGAAAAATTTTACTCAAAAGTGTTAGTATCCGACGGAAAACGTAATCGAGTCAAAGCGTCGTTACTTTTAAATGGACTTAAGTGCTAAAAAGAAAAAGTAAATATTTGCATTCGCTGATAAACAGTCAGGAATGAATTGGCAGTGTAGTTTATTTTTCATTTTGGTAAATTTAACTGGACAAAAATGAAACGCTGATAAAATGCAAATAAAGTGCGCAGGAGTTTGAGGGGAGTGCGAGGGTGTGTTCAAACCAGCGCTGCGCTGGGTTCAGCAGGTTCGGCCGCCGCCTTTTTATTCCTTTCCTTTCCATAACTGTTTCACTGCACCTTATTTTTTCTTCTTGTTGAAAACTGATGTGGTGGGAGAGGAGAGGAGAGGAGAGATAAAGGGAGAGGGCACAGACTGAGAGTCGCTCAGAGACTCAGGCAGGAGATACAGGCCCCATACACACACATGCTATAAAACACACACACACACTCAGCTCAGAGTCTTTGAGTTCAGCGAGCTGGCTAGAAAATTAATAAACGAATGAATGAATGAATGAATAAATAAATAAAGCGGACGCATCTCTTCGAGTGTTTATTCCCTTTTGGTTCGATGAGGAGTTCGTCTCATCTCAGATGTTTGGGTCCTTCTGAAAGATGGAAAGACGTCACTGCAGTGCTGGGGAAGATTCAGTATTTTTGTCAGGGTTTAAGAAAAAAAAAAATGACACAAATAAATGAATAAATAAAAATAAAAAGCAACCGTATACTGCTTCCAAAACTAGAAGACTTTTATATCCTTATTTGTCTCAGAAGGTAGCGTTACAAAACTAAACCATACATCAGCATGCAAATTGGTCTCTTTAAAAAAACAAGGCAGTCGGCATTTTTTTCCAGACATCTTGCAAATAGCTAAAAAATCTCTTTTTTTTCCAATAATTTTTTCAATAAATATTTAATTTGAAAGCAGCAGTTTTGGAAAAAAAAAAACATTAACAGTCTCTGACACGCTGGTCAACAACAGTGGCTTCCTCGGGTCGGGTCGGGTCGGGTCGGGACGGGACGGGTGTGTGTGTGCGGTGAAGTGGGTGCTGACATTCCTCATTAATTAATTAATGGCACCCTGTTAATATTTAATACCTTCCAGGATATCATGTGTTAGCCCTCATCCAACATTCAGATGTTTTCTGAAGCCTGGGAATTAAACTTAAAATATATATATATATGGATGAAATTTTGCGAACAAGAATGAGCTAATTTTATAATGCTGTGATATAAAAATGAACCCTAGCTGAATTTTAAAACCCAGACTGTTCGATATTCCAGGGCAGATGAAAACGGAAATATGCTGAATAATATCACAGCGATAAATATGACGCACTCATGAAGTTTCGGTGGACGTCAGCCAGCAGGAGAAGCGCAGTTTACCATCAACCGAATGTTAACAGGATCATCGTAGGAAGTAAAATACTTCACGACAGTTCCATGGAAAATATTTAAAGGTAGACCGCCTTTCAGATTTTTCAAATGTAGGTCATAAAAAGAATTTTCCCGACACCCCAATTATTTTTGTTTAGTGACTGAAAGCTACTGAAGTCGAATCACAGACTTCCAATTTTATTAATAAAAAAAAAAAATAGAACAATTACTGAATTTATCTCCACGTGGCCCTACATTCTGCTATTTTTTCCTGCTTCCCCATGACCCAATACAAGATATTACGTCATGCATCACGTGGTGGGCTTTCCCCCGTTCACGCAAGGCATTGTGGGATACAAATTTGAAACAGGAGAGAAAAATGGAGGACGTGAGTGTGCGAATGAAACGTGAAAGAGCGACTACAGTAATGGAAAGAAAGCGAGAAGAAAAGACGTTATGTTATATACGAAGGAAAGGAAACGCAGGACCAAACTAATAAATATGGGCGCTCAGCGAGCACCTCGGTGTGATCAGCTGTTCGTTTAGCGACAGAATGATGGAACTGTCAGTGCACGCTCAAAGGGAAACCTGTAGATGGCAGTAATGCGACACTGTGGATGTCAGCTGCCGTAAAACCCAAAAGAAGAAGAAGAAGGTAAACCTGCGCATGCGCACACGGACTTCCTCTGTCTGCCTTGACTGCGCCAAGCGAGCGATTTCATGCACATTATTTGCTTTAATCCCCTCAAATTAAATAACTTCCCAGCCACAGAATGGCCTGATATTTTGTGAGATATTACAGAAATAAACAGATATCACAATCACCACATTTCAGACGGAACTAAATTTCACCGATTTTAGGAAATCGAAAGGCCGTCTCGCTTTAAGAAATAACATCTTACTTTATAAAAACAGGAGTCTCGTATTATCAACAGTGTGTGATGCAATTTTCTACACGTAGAATACTATTTATTATTCTATCCACATTCACTGGATATGAGCAATCGTCATTCTGATTGGCTACTCTACTACTAGGATATCAGCTCATATACCATGAATAGAGAAAAACAAAATGGCGGAGCATGTTGCTGAACCCACCAAGGACGAAAAAAAACTCTACTTGAAAACAAAACCCCAAAAAAATACAAAAAAGAAAAAAGCAACACAAGATGGAATAAAAGTATTTGATGATAAGAACATATCTTTTTATATATTTCAATAATAATAATTATCATCATCATCGCATTTTTCACAAATTGCTCCTGTCATTTTGCCGGTTTGTTTACATTCTAAGCGGAAATGATTTTGTCAGACATTTTGTATCAAGTTTTAATTGATCAAATTTGCAAAAAATAAAAATAAAAATGCTCTGTTTCTCAAAATCCAGTGAATGAGTGGGCATAACTGTTTTATTCTATCCACAATCTCGTCGTACATGGATTATAGACAACTCAGTGCTACGCACCTCGTCAGCTATCAGCTCACGTACGACTCGATTTCATGGAATAACTGTTAAATAGTTTCTTCTCATGTCGGAAGAGGGGTGTATATATTTACGTAAACTCTGAACCATGTGTATGCAGGAGCCCCCTAGTGATAGAAGAGTGAAATCACACCTAACCTTTTCTCGATAAACTGACACGCAGTGAGATTTTAGTTTTTAATCAGCGAGAACATTTCAGTGCAGAGCAACTCCTGACGCTGCAGGACAGGACGTTTCCTAAATAATCGAAAAGACAACAATAATGTAAGATTTTCACACCATTGCAGGTTTTCTAAACGTAAGCAGAATGCAAACGTAGATATAAAATCCAAAAAATATACAACAACAATAATAATAATTCATATTATAATTCAAGCAGTGCCATATGCAGGCTACTGGGCTTTGTAAAGGGAAAGTGTTTACCATATATGGTGATTCGGGGGTGTTTTCTTTATGCAAATGAGTGTGGCCAGAGCACTGTAGACTGTGCATGGTTTATAAAGTTTGGTACAGCTGTGTATACGCGCCCGTCATAAACGCGTTTGTGTGTCCTGATGTTTCTTATGCACTCATGCAGAGACCTGATAAACAATTTCTGAGGGAAAGCGCTTGATTCCTGATTGGCTCATTTTTATTTCTCACTGTAACAATTCAGCCAATAAAAAGTGATTAAATGGAATTAAGTTCATTTTACGTTGACCAAAAGGAACGTTATAGCACGGTTACTGCGTAAATCATGTTATTTGACTGGTCTATAATCAGCTGTTGGATGTGGTTGTATTATGTTAAGTTCCTGAATAACATTTGGAACTGTCGTAAAATATTTACACCCTCCTAACCACGCCCCAGCATTGGGCTTCCAAATCGATTCAATCATGATCATTTTTAGCTCAAAAATTGTTATTATGAATCAATAAGGATTTCCACCTGTTTCTTGGCTAATTGGACGCCTTTGCTAATCCGAGCACTTCTTCTCTCATGGAGGGAAATGAGCTTAAACTGCTCCTGGTTTGGACCTGTTCCTGTCTCTAAACATGCCGTGAAAATGTGTGTTTTTGTGTATTTTTTGTGCTCTCTGAAACAGAACCTCTCCTGATTCTGCAGGTCCTGACCTGACCTTCCCTGACAGGAATGAGAAGATGAAGAGTCCAGATGGAGTGATGAGACGGGACGGAGGGACGGTGGGGACAGACTCGGGACCGTTTCCCATCCAGTGACATCAATACAATGCTTCAATGGAGTAAAGTTCACCCGTGAGCTCACACCACCTCACACACACTCTCTCACGCCAACGGTGCCAACATCCATTCGAGTTCACTCACCAAAGAAAAACCCCAAACCAACAACAAATAAAAAACTATGGAAAAGTCTCAAACACCAAAAAAAAAAGGCAGTTAAAAAAACCAGTGTAGTGATGAGGAATCTGAAAACATGAATGCGAAAGGAACACGTGAACAAAAACAAGAGCTCTTTGGAGAAGTGGAGAGAAAAAAATATCTTGAGCCCCGAGTTGACTGTAAATTCATTTTTGTGTCTCCTTCCTTCCTTCCGTCCTCCATCCTCATGATTCATGCTTTCTTTAATCAGATGGAGCTGGAGCCGGATAAACACTCCCAACTGATTCATAAATAAGATAAATGAAGAGGGAATAAAGGAAATGACAAGAGTTTTAAATAAAAAAGTGAATAAACAGAATGGCAACTCCGATGTTGAGCAAAATCACCATGACAACCAGAATTGAGCTGGAGCCCTGTATGGGGGGGGGGGGGGGGGGGGAGAAAAAGAGGGGGGGGGGGAGAGGGGGAGGGAGAGAGAGATGGGGAAGAGACAGGTGAGGAGGAGAAGAGAGGGAGGGAGAGGGGGAGAGAGAGGGAGACAGAGAAAAGGGGAGAGAGTGGGGGAGGGGGAGGAGGGAGAGAGGGAGTGGGAGAAAGTGAGAGAGAGAGAGAGAGAGAGAGAGGGGTGGGGGAGAGAGAGAAAGGGAGAGAGAGAGAGAGAGAGAG